>NW_007047422.1:181447-212958 GCF_000164805.1 Carlito syrichta
GCACTCCAGTCTGGGCAACAGAGTGAGACTCCAACTCAAAAAAAAAAAAAAAAAAAGTCCTTACATCACTTTTTTTCTTCTTCTGTCTCCTTTTTGAAGACTTCTGTGCTTTCTGGACCAAGTTATCAATGCTACTAGTGTTCAGGGCACTATCATATACTATTATGGCCTGGACTGCAAACACAATTTATTTTTTAGTTAATTTATTCATCTTTATTGAGCACCAATTGAATGTTATGTATAGTATCCTTAATGAATAAACAAGAACATGATTAGTGTCCTTAACTATTTCATTTTACCGGGAGCTTACATTTAAACTTGTAATTTCTAATACTAAGATACATGCAGGATACATAGAACTTAACTCCACCTGAAATCAGTTCTAAACTCCAAACAATTAATTTGCAAATGAATTTTTGGAAGCATAGTAAATCATGACTCAGGTATTTCTCTAAAGATCCCACAATATCATACATGAAAGTGAATTTTGCAACATAATTTGAAGACCACAGGAACTCCAAAATTATTAAGTTATAAACTCTGCGTATGCCCCTCCACAGGAATTTGAGTCTAAAATATAGAAAATAAAACTTTAATATAATTTTCTAGTTCCTTTAGTTTGCCAAATAGAAAGAAACACACTAAGAGAAATAAATTTATTCAGAAGGTAAACAGTTAAAGATGACTGATTTATCCCTGAGGTTGTCTAATCTTAACTCCTCTATTTCACAAAGTCCTTTATTCAGCACCATTCTCATGGTTATTTTTCATCATTCTCACTTGATATGCATTCCCAGCCCTGACTAAGGATGTGAACTGTCATTATTTTTAAGCATTTTTGTGAAAAGATTTTCGCTTCCCTGAGGCATCATGCTGTATCAACAGTTCAATAAACCTGCCAAATGTTTTACTTACTTTGAAGGAAAAGCAAGTTTAGAAAATATTAAGTGCTTAATATTTTGTGGACTTACATGAAGTGACTCTCCAGTAGAAATAAATGTCAAAAACAGAATTTTTTCTCACAAAGTCAAGCTTAACAAGAAACAGTATTTGTCGTAGACTGATTACATACAGATATATATATCTGACTCCTATTTTACCATGAATGATTTTTGATTTATGCAATATTTTATAATTTTTATTATTTTTATTTTAAAGATGCGGGGTACAATTCAGGATTAGATATAAAAGTAGTCATCATACAGGTAAGGTTTGGACCTCCCTTTGGTCCCCACTTTGCCTGGTTTGAGATCAGGTATCCTTATTAATGTTATGTGCCCCGCCTCCCTGCCCCCGGCAGTCTCTGGCTACTTTATTCTAATTGGTTGGTAAGTCACAGTGAAACTGAAATTAGTCTCAAATGTGACTATAGAAACAGAAGAAGCGGTAAATGGTAGATACAGAGCAATACAATCAGACTACATTAGAGGCAAGGTTACTGAAGTCCTCTAGTGATATATTTAGAAATATAACCATAAACCAAACTTACTTATGGCTACTGAATATAAACTACATATGAGAAGACAGCTTCTGAAGATACACTAAAGTATACATTTTACAAAATGATTATTTTAAAGAATTAGTTTCATTACTTACTTTTAAAATGCCAAATTTGATTTAATTGAAGATCTGAGTTAAATTTCAAGAATGGATGTTATTTCTATAAGCGTCTATGGTAAACATACTTATAATGAAAGATTATACTGAGACTCACTAAAAAGTCTGTGATATGGTTAAGCTTACTTAGAAATAATGCAGAAAGAAAATCAGGAGATAATTATTTGTATTTAAGGATTTTTTTTTTCTCAGTCATAATCTATTTATATATTTAAGGCTACAATTTGAAATAGACATATCTTATACCCTGCATCTATTTTAAAGAAAAATGGACTCTGATTTATTTATGTTCTCCTTTCTAAAAGAGCAAACATAATTCATTTCAAAATACCATACTGTTTTAAATACTGTATTGATGGTATTCCTTATTTCTTTTGGACCAACAACAAGGCATTGGAGAACTATATAGAAAGACACAGAAGAAAAGAGTAATTCAGTGAAGTGAACTTTAGATACTTCTTTTGTCCTAAAGATACTTTTCCATTCCAGAAGAGTTAGGTGAGGCTAAGAAACTGAGAAGAACTTTCAGTGAACTCTGAACTGAGAGTTCAACAAAATCATTTGCCGGATTCACAAAATATTGGAGTCCAGTCTATAGGTTCAAGATGCACCATGAACACCAAGTATAAACACAAACAAACACCAAGTATAAACACTCCTAGGCACACAGTCATAAAACAAGTAAAAAGCAAAAAAAAAAAGAAATTTTAAAATCACCACAGAAAAGACATACTACCTTCAAAGGAGAATTGACCAGACTTATAGCTGACTTCTCCATAAAAATGGTGGAAGCCAGAACATCATAAAGTGATGACTTCAAGGTACTAGAAGAAAACAAGCACAGACTATAATTCCATGCCAAGAAAAATAACTTTCAAAAATGAAGACCAAAAAAAGAGACATTTTCAAATAAAGAAACCCTGACAGAAATCAACGTCAGTAGGCTACAGAAAAGAAGATAATATTAGTTAGAATACAGAGGTGCAGGTGGAAATGAAGAACAGGGAAAAGGTGAAATAAAATATGTGGGTAGGTATCAATAATATATATGAAATGAAATAATAATTATGTTTTGAGGTTTTTAAACATTCACAGAGAACTACAATACTTGACATTTTTAACACCTAACTTGAGGAGGGGTAATGGTGCTAAAGCATTTTAGGACTTTTGCACTCTCAAGGAAAAGGTAAAAGTATTATTTGTATTAGGCACTGATAAGTCAAGGAGGTATTTTGTACTAAGGCTCCCACAATAATAGTTGCAAAATAGCATAAAAAATGCCAAGCTAGTTAGGGACAAGGAGGAAAACAGAATAACAAAATACTATTTACAGAAACATTTCCAAACGAATCTTCTAAAAAACTGAAAATAAAAGGTTGAACAAAGAGTAGAGAAAATTTTGTAAACAGCATATGATGAATACTAACAATAATGGAAAGAATTTATAAAAGGCATTACATTAAAATTAAGAACTTCTGTTCTTCAAAAGAAACCATTAAGAGAGAAAAGACAAACCTCAGAGCAGTGAAAGCTATTTGCAAAGCCTATCACTGATAAAATGCTCACATCTTGAATATTTAAATACATTTATAAATAAAAAAGATTTACTAACCCATAGAAAAATGGGCACAATAATTCAGCAGATACAACACGAAATTCAATACCCACATGACCGTTAGACACATTAAAAAATTCACATTTTATTGTCGTTATCAATTAATCATTATCTGCACTCACTTTTAAATTTTCCTTGGTATACAAAAAGAGAAGCCGAGGACAGCACTTTCTAGAATCTCCTTTCCCTATGGTTCTAGTTTAGAATTTGCCAACAAAAAGCTCTCACATTAAAGTTGGAGAGTAGAAGAGAAGGAAGGTAACAGGACCAGAAGAGTGGGATGATACTTACAGGGGCTGCCTTGGGAGCTCTTGGCAAAATCTCCTAGGTATGTACCCAACCAAGCTCCATGCCTGCATGCTCCAAAACACATATCCACAAATGTTTACAGCAGCAGTGCTCATAATGAAAGTGACCCAAATGTCCATCTACTCTGGTTGATACATACATTGAGATGTTCATAAAATGGAATGCAACAGTAAGAATGATCAAACTTCAAATGTATGCAGCAACCAGTACTGTGTCTCAAGATAAACAGATTTAAAACCAAGCCTATTTTTAATTTTTTTATTTCTATTTCTGGCTTAAAGATGTTTTTACATAGAAAGATCTGATGAAACAACCACTAAGAGAACGAAATAAGAAACTTGAGGGTATTTTTTGAATTCCTTCCTTATCTTTACATATCACATCCAAATCCTACCCAGTCTAATATAATAGGTAAAATATGTTAAATACTTTATACCATACTCTATTAAGAACTGTATGTATAAAATCTAATTTGATTCTGGTAGACATCCTATGTGCTAACTGCTTTTATCCCTTTTTCTGAGGAGAAAACCAAGGGACAGCAAGTTTAAGTAATTCACCAAGTCCCACAGCAAGGAACAGTAGGAACAGTTAAAGCCAGGATTCACACCCAATAGCTTGACCAGATAGAAAATGTTCTTAACTCACACACTAGTCAAGCTCTGAGGTATTCCTCAAAATCTATGTTTCCCTTCCCGATCTCATGCTTTCAGTGCAGTCTGCCTGGATTACAGAAAGCTTCTTGTAATCTCTCTGTGTTAACTCACGCTCTTCCAGTCCACTATCTATTGTGTTATCTGATACCCTTCTGAACATCTTCACCAATCACCATCTAGTTTACCATTGTCTTTTAAATCTCTACTTGGCAACAGTATCAGGAATTAGTGAGAAGTGTGATATTTTCTATGAAAATTATTTTGAGATGAGTTATATAATTCCATCCATTCAGGTTAATTGTATTAGTTAAAATACTTGGAAATTTAGCACTGATAAATAATTTTCCAATTTATTTACTTTTTAAAAGAATATTTCTCTTTTTTTCCTTGAAACTAAAAGCACATGATCTGTATCCTACCAAAAAAAAATTATTACAATTTTGCTCTCTTTTTGTTTTTAACCTATCTACCTCAGAGAAGACTTGAGAGGGTTATTACATTAACACATCTATACAGTGAGACAACCAAGGAGAAAAGTTGTTACTATGCATTTGCTGCATAGTACACCACTGAGTACACCTCTGACCAATGTAGCAGCTGAGACAAATAGCATGTTGCATCAGTATTCTCTTGGTCAGGGGAACCATGCATGACCAGTAGGCAACATCATGGTCTCCACGTCTGCAAGCCGGACTCCTCAGGTTACAGGGATGAATATTGAGTGAAAATACTGGCAGTAAAAAGTTAGCAGCAGCAGTTTAATGTACTGTTCTCTCAGGTCAGTTGGGTCCCATTGCCTGTAGTAATAGACTACAGAACGAACTCTACCTGGCAGTATTACTTAAAATGTCTCTTTACATTCAGTCCCAGACCTGTATTTGGACCTTATCTTTTTTTTTTTTTTTTTTTTGAGTCGGAGTCTCACTCTGTCACCCAGACTGGAGTGCAGTGGCCGCTCCCAGACACCGCAGCCTCGACCTGCTGGGATCCGGCGATCCTTCCGCCTCAGCTTTCCAAGTAGCTGGAACTACAGGCACGCGCTACCACGCCTGGCTCATTTTTGGGGGGATTTATTGTAGAGATGAGGTCTCGCCAGGTTGCCCAGGCGGGTCTCAAACCCGCGGGCTCAGGCAATTCACTCACCTCGGCCTCCCAAATTGCTGGGATTACAGGCTGAGCCACCGAGCCCGGCCTGGCCCTTATCTTTACCCCACTTCCTGTACTGCTATCTCCTCCTCAATGTGGACCACTATAGTGGCATCCTAACCCGTCTCCTTCTTTCTATTCCTGCCCTGCCTACAGTCAGTTCTTTTCACAGTACATGAGGTTATCCTCTGAAGGTATAAACCTCATAAGGGCACAGCCTTGCTCAAAGCCCTGAAATATTTCCCAGCTTATTTAAAATAGAATTCAGAATTCTATGATCAACAAATTCCACATAATTTGTATTATGGCTCTCTCTTTGACACTATCCCCTAACATCTATCCCTTACCCATTGCCGAACACGTGTGACAAGCATACTCCTACCTCAGGATCCTTGCACTCGCTGCCCTCTCTGCCTGAACTAATCTTAATCATAATATATTCCTATGGTTTTCTTCCTCATTTATCTCCAGAGAAGCTTTCATTAGCTCTTCTATCTAATAAAACACCTTACATTACTCCCTGTGCCCTTGCTCCACTTCATTTTGGCTTCTAGCATTTACTGCCATCCAACATTATATTGTCCATCTGAATCTGTTTTCATAGCCTTTCTCTTGTTCACTCTCTTTTGTTTCTCTTGTTCGCTATCAAATTCCACTCACTGCATAGTACTCAAATAATGAATATGTAAATGAAGCTTATGATCACCTACTTTAAAACGCTATTGTCTTTCATTTATTTTATTTTATTATTTTATTTAATTGTGGGGGTACAGTTAAGGGTTAGATATACAAATATTCATTGTGCAGGTACCCTTGTTGATGAGGTGTGACCCCCTTTCCCCAGACAGATGTTGACTACCGCTAATCCCACCTCCCTTCCCTTCCCTGCCCCCCCCATAGTTTCCCACCACTGTCCCTCCTTTTCTTATAGTATTATGGTAGTTGTTCAAGGTCCACTTATGAGTGAGAACATGTGATACTCAGATCTTTGTTTCTGTGAGAGATTACTCAGTATTATAAACTCTAATTGCATCCAGGTTGCTGCGAAATTCATGATTTTGTTCTTTTTTATGACTGTATAATATTCCATTGCATTATCAGTGTGGCAATTCCTAAAAGCTCTAAAAATCAACCCTATTGTCTTAAAAAAAAATTCTAAGTCTCTCGCAAGGAAGCTCCTCGTCCAGTATCTTTACACATAATGTTGCTTCACAACCTACAGGGTTACTCTGGATCGCTTGCTATTTCCTGAGATGCTTTGTTATGTATTATCTCTGCACCTTTTCTTAGAACAATTCCTCTCCTAGACCTCTACACCCTCTTCTCTACTTAGTGAAATTCTACTCATCCATTAAGATTTACTTAAAGTCATTTCTCCTCTGTAAGGTTTTCCTAGCAAAAGTTTATCTTCAGTTACTAACAAATGCATTTCAACTGGACAATACCTGATGCAAAAAAAAATCCATTCGTTTTACTTTTTATTTTATTTTATTTTATTTTTTGAGTTGGAGTCTCACTCTGTCGCCCAGACTGGAGTGCAGGGGCCGCTCCCGGCCACCGCAGCCTCAACCTGCTGGGCTCTGGTGATCCTTCCGCCTCAGCCTTCCAAGCAGCTGGAATTACAGGCATGCGCTACCACGCCCAGCTGATTTTTGATTTATTGTAGAGATGAGGTCTCACTGCCCAGGCGGGTCTCGAACCCGCGGGTTCAGACAATCCACTCACTTCAGCCTCTCAAAGGCACAGGATTACAGGCTGAGCCACCGAGCCCGGCTAGTTTTACGTTTTAATGGTATTTAATTTGTTTCAAGTCTACTTTTGGCCAGGTGTCTTAGTCAGTTTTGTGTTGCTATCACAGAATATCACAGACTGGGTAATTTATAAAGAAAAGATATGCAATTCTCACAGTTCTGGAGGCTGGAAAATCCAATATCAAGCCCTCTTGTGAGGGTTTTCTTGCTGTGCTATCCCATGGTGGAAGGTACAAGGGCAAACGAACATGTAAGAGAGTGCAGAAGGGGGCTGTACTCACCCTTTCATCAAGAACTTTCACCTGGCTGGACATGGTGGCCCACACTATAATCTCAACGCTTTGAAAGGCCGAGGTGAGAGGATCACCTGAACCCACAGATTGGAGACCAACCTGGGCAACTTGACGAAGTCTCATCTCTACAATAAATTGAAAAGTTAGCTAGGCATGGTAGTGCATGCCTGTAGTTCTGGCTACTTGGAAGGCTGAGGTGGAAGGATTGCCTGAGTCCAGCAGGTTGAGGCTGTGGTGGCCGTGAATGTACCACTGCCCTCCAGCCTAAGCGACAGAGTGGGACTCCAACTTAATAAATAAATAAATAAATAAACCTTCTCCTGTAATAACTATATATTCAGTATATTCAGGTTGGGTTTGTGTTTTTTTGAGTTTTGGGGGAGGGAGTTCATCTTATTAGTGTATCACCTTTAAAAATCAAATTGAACTTCATTAAAATATTCATAGGTACATCTAGAAGAATTTTCTGCTGAATATTTAGAGGGAAAAAAACTACGTTTCACCTAAATTGTGTCAGTAATTAAAGATGGAAAAGGATATTTAGTCCCAGAAGAGTTCTCTGTGTTAGTCTCCAGTTCAATTCCCCTCTGGCATGAGTTAAAGCAGATTGGAAAGCCAAGTCCCCACAGACATTGCTTATCCACAGGCTCCTGAAAGCATTCATTTTTGTTCTATTTTGACTCTGAGGGATAATTTAACTACTGAGATAATAGTGCTAATCCATTCACAAAAGTCACAGTCCTTATGAACTAATCACCTTTTTAAGTTTTCAGTTCTCAATATTGTTGAATTGGGGATAAAGTTTCCGACACATGAACTTTGGGAAGCCCATTCAAACTGTAGCACCACTCTAGTGGGACATTCATTCTCCGTCATCCTTGGGGTTTTCTTAGGATTGTAAGTGAGGGTATTGGCATTTTATAAAGTCCAGGTCATTTGTAGAAGTATTCTGTGTAGTCTTCAGATCATTCTTATCTCTACCAAAATGTTCATTGTCCAAACTGGATTTCTCCTGGAAGGAAGAATCTCCAGGGCTTCCAGGTTGACCTCTAACTCACCCTTGCAATTCTGGGACAGTTAGTATTCCATGTCTCCAATGCTGGGAGAAATCTGCATGTAACTGGGGTCTTCGTGACTACTCTGAGTAGATCCCCAACCCAGAAACCTATCATTCCTGCCACTTTCATTTCTATTCTCAGTCTCAGATTTTTCAGATACTTCACTTTTACTCATGTCTGATGCTAAAATCGAATACTCATTTCGTTTTCTTTGTCTAGAACTTTCAAATACATTCTCATTAATTAGCCAAATCAAAACCCATAATGAGAAAAAAACACAAAAGAGCCAAAATACCTTTAGAGATGTGAGAGAAACAATATAAAGTGGTGAGAACAAAATATAAATTAATATCCCAAGACATTATCCTTGCTACTTAGCACTAAATAAAAGTGAATTAAAAGAAAAAGTCAGCTACTCCCAGATCCACAAGTAAAGAAAGAAAAATCACTTATAACTAAATGTTGTAATTATAGTACCATTCTATTTCTGCACAAATATAAGTTAAGTAGAAAGCATCCATAATTATTGAATGCTGCCCTTTCTGTGACCTTGGTATCATTCCATAATTATGACAGTTTGTTGAGGAGTGGGTAAGAAATTTGTACCAGGAACAAAGGACCTATTGAGAAAAAATTGCTTGAGAGCTCAATAACTTCTCCAGGAGATTCACAATAATGGAAACTTGGTTGGACAAGGTGACCCTGACTTATTTCTGCTGCTGGATTAGGATTTAAAACACTCATGGGGCAATTATCATGAGGGGGAAAAAGGAGTCTATGCTAATGACCAAGGTGCAGCACAACAGCCAAGCATTTCATGGGAGATGGCCAGTTTCAAGAGCATGTAGAGTTGACCCAGTCAGCTAGAAAACAGTGGCTGAGCTTGAAGATGAACACAGTTTTCTCATCTTGGATTCCAAGGATGGGTGCATTGCTGAGATCTGTGCAAAGGACTCTTTCAGTCAGGCATCACCAGGGTACAGACAAGTGTGCAACAGATTTTGAAGGAACAGCATTTAACAATATCATGCAACCAAAGAAAGATAATTAGACTTCATAACTCAGACATAACTCTTTTGCCTACATTAACTTCAGAATGCTTGAAAAATCAGAAAGAATAAAAGTACATGGGAACTAGCATAGTTAATTGGGAAAAAAATTAACTTGTGGCCATATTTGTTCCCCAAACTGATGACATAAATGATACTGGTTAGATGTCTGTATCTCCAAATAGAATGAATTTTTTTTCCATATTGCATTTTTTTCTATGTAGTCCTAGTGTGAAAAATTTCAATTACTTTATTGAAAATTTTCCATTTTAACACTGTATAAGATGGAGTACTTATATCACCTTATTTGGTCAATTCCCTATCATTCATTGTTGAGGGTCTTTAAAATCTATTCTTTCCAGTAATCAGATTTCAAATGCAGTGTTCCATTTTCTTTTATCCCACCCCTATACCTTACCTCTTCTAATTCTAAAATCCTGGTCCAATTCAGCAAAAACACAAGCGTATATTCAGGTTGGGTTTTTTGTTTGTTTTTTTTTTTTTGTCATCTTATTAGTATATCACCTTTAAAAATCAGATTGAGATTCATTAAAATATTCATAGATACATCTAGCAAGATTTTCTGCTGAATATTTAGAAAAAAATGTGTTTTATCTAAATTGTGTCAGTAATTAAAAATGGAAAGGAATATTTAGTCACCTAAGAGTTCTCTGTGTTAGTTCAGTGCTCCTCTGGCATGAGTTAAAGCAGATTTGAGGGAACAAAATCCCCACAGACATTGCTCATCCACAGGCTCCTGGAAGCACTCATTTGTGTTCTACTTTGACTCTGAGGGATCATTTATGAGCAGCCTACTCAGAGCAAAGCATCATCCTCCCTCATTGCTGCAGATGCATTGATCTTTGGGGAGAGAGTGACACAATTGTGAATACAAGGTAAGCAGGCTGTAAAGTGGAAATACATCACAGCCATGAAACAGACACAGAAACACACAGGTGCCATGTGGGATCTCTATAAATCAGGAAGGAAAGTCTTTACAAGTCTCTTCCTACCTGTCAATATCTATCACCCAAAGAACCAGAAAAGCCTTAGGCAAGCAACAATTACTTCAGACTCAGCAGGCTGGCAGGTTCACTGACACCCACCACTGGAACTGATCCCTTCCGAATATTATGAATGTCTTCCTTCCAAGCTACCTGATATAAGTGTTTGTCTCTCATCATCTCTCTGCTCAGACACAGAAAAAAAATGATCAGTTTGAAGCTACTCTTTGGTAAGATGAAGTCTGTTTACGGTCCTCTCAAGGAATGAATGGCTAAGTTCCAATGATTTAACTTGACTTATAATTTCATAAACAATAAGAAAGTGACCCTGGGTTCACAAAATCAGGAAATCTACTTGCTATATCCTGAGTTAAAACTTGTCTGCAATTTTCCTGTAGGACTCACAGTTTGTCAGGTCCCAATGAATCTACTGACTATCACCAAACTCATGTCAACCTTACGTCTGGGACATATCAGGGCTTATTCTATTGTCTATTATTATAACTTTCAAGGGAATAGAGCATTCATTTTGAATAATGCCAACTGATTAACAAATAAACATCGCCATAGTCACCCTTCCCACAGGTGTTTCCTGCATTTTTCTAACTTTGGGTCATACATGGTTCTCCTCTTCTGATACTATTTCACTTACAGTTGACTTTAGAGCAACATGGCCCATTTTGGTATGGCACATTTGCCACATTTAGACTTTGGTGGGTTGAAAAAAAAATCAACCATCTCTTTTCTCAAGATTACCACATTCACACCATTGTGTTTTCATTTTCATTTAAAAAAGTATTTTTGATGCTTTCACCTATTTTCACCTATAGATACTGCCCTCCTCAGCGTACTTACTTGACTGATGGCTGTCTTATGGTATCGAGGATTTGGACATTGAATCAGAGCCATCTTCCTCCTGCCATAGTTCTAGGTGATATTAATGTTCTATATGCATCATTTATTAAATGACTTAGCAGTTCCTTGGTTTTCTATACTTCAGTGAGATTCCTTATACTTTGCTTTAAGTAATCCCCTTAGAAGGCCTCAAAATCCGGAATTTTTCTGGGCTCAACCCATTCTTCTCTTAAACTTTGAACTGAAATATCCCCCTCAAACCATAGTTTGGCAGGAGTTAAGGCATACAGGAAGAGAAATACTTTTTCCACCGAAAGAAGTTCAGGGATAAGTAGTCTGAGGGAGATTATCTCTAAAGTTAGCATTAAAAGTAGCATAGCTAAAACCTGGCCTAGCAGGCATCCAGAAAGGGGGATGGGATGAGAGATGACAGTAAGTGGGGAAGAGGAAATTCTAGTTGATACAGACATCATGAATAATGGGAAGGAAATGAGAAAGTGGTTGGTGTTGTATTCACCATAAGATATTTGGTGAGGCTGAGAATGTTAATAAATGAAGATCGAAGAGATAGAGTAGGGATCTGATCAAATGTCACGCTAGGGAATTTTGATCTTATTTATGAGTGGTGAAAAGCTATTGAATAGTGTTAAGTGGAAACACTGGTTCTATATTCAGAAGTCATTTCTGGCACCAAACCTATAGGTTTTCCACACCAAGGAATTATTCAGTTCTCCACAGAAACCAACTGGGTGTTCTACATCTAATTCAATTCTGAGACTAAACACTAAAGAGTTAGCTCAGACTCCACAGGCTAAGGGCTCAGTCCCACAAAACTGTTCCTACTTCAGTTGCAAGTAGTGGTTTCTCAGGTAATCTACGCTGCTGTCTGACTTGGACAAAATAAGAGGTTCCCATACCCTCGGGTTCACTAATTTGTTATAATGCCTCTCAGAACTCCGGAATACACTCTACTTACTATTACCAGTTTATTATAAATTGTATTGTAAAAGATACAAATGAACAGTTAGATGAAGAAGTACAGAGGGTGAGACCTGAAAAAGGTCCCTAGCATAGGAGCTTCTATTTTCATGAAGTCAGGGTGCCCTTCCAGCATGGGGATGCATTTGCTAACCCAGAAGTTCTCTGAACCTCAATGTCAAGGGTTTTTAAGGAGGCTCTACTAAGCAGGCAAGATTGATTAAATCATTGGCCATTGGTGATATAACTCAACCTCCAGCCCTTCTACACGTCCTGGAAACCAAAGGGGTGAGGTTGAAAGTTTCAATCTTCTAATTACATGGTGGGCACCTCTGGCAACCAAATCCTATATGGAAGCTGTTTAGAGCACCTTCCTCCCAGGCCCCAACCAATAATCACCTTAACTCAGGTATGGTTGAAAGGGGCTTATTATGAACAACAAAAGATATTCCTCTTATCCCTATCACTTAGAAAAGTACAAGGATTTCAGGAGCTCTGCACCAAGAACCAGAGAAGGAGGCCAAATATATTTTATGGATTATGTCACAGTTGTTAAGCAGAAAATTTAAATGACCAGATATTCTGGGGTATCATAAACAGTATGAATAATAGTATTTATGTTTTTCTTCAGTTCTGGAAATTGATAAGTTTTAATAGTTTTGAATATTTTATTCTCCCTAGTCTCTTCAGTCTCTATTTCTTTGATATATATCTATTAGGCTTATTTTGGAATTGTTTGTGCATTCCTTAATATCTTTTTTATGTTTTCCATATTTCTCTATGCTGGTTCTAAGTGATTTCCTCAAATATGTTTCAAATATACTCTGTTTTTCTTTGACTATATCTAGTCTGCTCTTTGAATTTAAATTCACTATTTTTCATTTCTAGAAATACTGTTTGGCTACTTTCACTTTTGCTTGTTTACTTTCATATAGTGAATATGTAAATTCTACTACTTCTTTCACTTCTGTAACAATCTAAACATACTCATTTTTATTTCCCTGCATTCTTTTGTTCCTAGAGTATAATGCTCTGTCCTTTTTTTCTCATGCCATTACATTTTGTGTGTGTTTTATATGATGTTTCTTTGTCTCTGACTTCCATTTTTAGAATAAAATATCTATGTATATACCAAGAATGGGCACGGTCCTGCCATGATACAAGTAATTTAGACTTCAATATGAGATGATTTGTTTTGTAACATACACTAGAGTCTTCTGGGACTCCATTTTTATTTTATTATTTTACCTTTTGGTTTCCTAAGTCTAAGGGTTATGGAAAAATTTAAGACTCATACCCACAAATGGTGCTGTTTAGAGGTTCCAGTATATCACAATTGGATGTCTTACAACTCATACTGAGGACAGACTAATTTGATGTGTTGACCTTAAGAAAGTGCTGTTTTTGAATGTATCTGTTCTTCCAAAATCTCTATGTTGGAACTGAAACCCCAAGGTGTTGATATTAAGAGGTGGGGCCTTTAGGAAGTGATTTAGCCATAAGGGCTATGGCTTCATGAATGGAAGCAGTGCCATTATAAAAGCCTTTTCAAGAGACTTCGGAGAGATACTTGGCCCTTCCATTTCTCCTGCATTGTGAGGGCACAGCATTCTTCTTCTTTTGTTTTTCCACCTTACGCTGTATGAGGACACAACATTTGCCCCCGCTGCCATGTGAGGAAACAGAGAACAGTTCTCATCAGATACCACATCTGCTGGTGCCTTGATCTTGGACTTCTCAGCTTCCAAAACTATTAAGTAATACTTTTCTATTCTTATAAATCACCTAGTCTCAGGTATTTTGTTATAGCAGCATGAACAGAGAAAGACAGAAAGCCATACTATTTTAACTTCTGGGGACTAGTTCCAACAATGTTATCTCCTGTGCAACCCCATTCTTCTATATCTCCACTCTCCTTCTATAATTTCCATTTTTGCATTAGTGTAGTTTTCTAATTAAAAAAAAAAATCTGGGCTTATAGGTAAGAAATCTTAGAACTGATGTGTCCACATATTTGTTTTATGTATCAAATTAAAGCATTTGCATGTGTGCATGTGTGTGCATATATATATATATATTTCTAATTCTAATTCTCCTTAAAATATAATTATTTTTACTTTTTCAAAAAGTTCCTCCTCGAGTTTAACTTTTGATTATAACCAGATAGCCCTGAAGGCTTCCACATGATTCAATATATATTTATTGACTCGTAAATATTTTGCAAAGAGATATAATTAAGGATAACTATTATAATGTATATAATACACACATATTAATAAAATAAATACTATATTAAAATATCTTTCAACATAGCCTGCCTCAAGAAAAAGAAAAACCTCCTTAGCTCATTTAAGAGTCTATCAAATCTAAATATCAAAAGGGATTCTTAATGTGTATTTTATCCATTTTCCTTCCATCTGGAAAACCAGGCATATTGCTTTGAGTTGGACTGATTTCCACCAGAAGTTTCACGATAATAATATTAATGTATTTCTCTAGGTAAAGAGGCCTCACCAGAACTTGAGAATCTCGTAATATAAATATTCTATGATTACTCTGCATATGCTAGGTTCTATTCATCTCAAAAGGTAACTTTAGAAACCTGAGAATCAGTCAAGAAGAGCACAGTAGCTTTACAGTATGTCTCTCTAGGGCCATTATGACAGATAGACTTAAAATATCCAAGGAAAACCATAGTTCAGAATCTCATTGAAATTTTATAAAATAATATTTTACCATCGGAAACTGTCCAATAAATCTTTCTCTAAAGCTTACTGAATATTCATCTACCTGAGCATCACTTTAAAAATGTATTCATGTTTCCTTCACAAATTTTATGCCTGGTCCATTTAACATTGTATATGAGCAGTAAGAGGAGTAAAGACACAATTTTTGAATAACTAGAGGCAGATATTTTCTGTTAGAAAAATTCCTAATGACAAAAAAAGCACATTTTTATAGCAATTGTAAAAGAAAGTCACTATTTTGTGATACCCAGTGAAAAAATTGAGCCAGGCTAGTATCATCAATGGATAATACAACTATTAGGTAAAAGATATATAGGATATATATGTGATACAAAAGCATCATCCTATAGGTAACTTGCTAATTACAAAGAAGAAAATCTACCTTCAAAGGAGTGATCTGGAGATCACTATCTATACAAATGGTTAAACACAGCATCACTAATGATCATGGGATCATGTAATAGTAGTTGTCTCATGATGTGACAAAGGAAAACACAACTTTGCCTTTGAAATATTCTTACTAAAAATATTTAACCTGAAACGAATCAAACTTTAGACTTAATGTTCAATATGTGGGTGTTATGTTCTGCTATAGATACTGATTTTTGTCTGTGGTTCTTGGCTCAATACTTCCATACCCCTTGTTACGGTCTTTTGTTTTAGTGTTTGGTATTTTAGGCCTCAGGGGGCAGGCCTCAAGAAACCATCTCTGTGGCTTTTTACCCTCTTTTCACTTGCTTCAAGAGGGACTCTAATCTTCCACCATCTTTCTAATTGTGGGTCTTAAAACTCTCTCAAGAGAGGGTCTCACCCTATACCCTAGGGGAAAGAATGTTGATATCATGAAGCTTCCCTACAAACCCAAAAGGACTGGGTTTGAGGAGCTTCCCAACAGCTGAACACACTGAGGTTCCTGGAAGGCAATGCTCCCACGAAGGGCATGAACACTCCAACCACATTCCCTCATGCCCCGCCCTATGCATTTCTTCATCTATATCCTTTATAGTAAACTGACAGATGTGTTTCCTTGAGTTCTGTGAGCCTCTCCAGCAAATTAATCCAACCCAAAGAGGGAGGCTGGGAACCACAACTTGAAGTCAGTTGGTCAGAACTTCCAGAGGCCCAGACTTGCAACGGGTGTTGGGGGGCGGCATCTTGGTGACTGAGCCCTCACCCCGTGGGATCTAACACTGTCTCTGGGTAGATAGTGTAGGAATTGAATTGGAGAACACTCAGTTGGTGTCTGCTGCTTGGCGTGGGAGCAAAACTTCTCACACATTTGGTCACAGAAGTTTTCTTCTGTGTTGATTGCTGTGATGATGTGAGAGCAGAGAGAAAATATCACTTGAGAGTTTTCCCCAGAGCAATAGGAAATACCAGGAATAGAAAAACCCCGTGAGAAAATAATAGGCAATAAGAAGCCAGGGATATTGGGGAATAAAACGTTAGAGGATTGTTCTAGATTAAAAAAAAAAAAAAAAAACTAGGGAGACATAACCAAAATGCATATGTGAACCTTGGTCAGAAATTTGATTAAGTAAAATAAGCAGCTATAAAAGATATAATTGGGGATAATTAAGGAAATTTGAATATGGCATGAGTGTAAATGATTTGGAAGATTTGCAATAATTTTGTGTGAAAATGGTATTATAGTTACAGGGATAATGTTGTAAGTAGAAAATAAATACTAAAGTATTTAAGCATAAAGTATCATGACTTCTATCACTTATTTTCAAACAGTCCAGCCTCCTTTCCTCTAAAACAAGGTAGAAAGGCAAATGAAAAAGGAAAACATGATAACATATTTGTAATTATTGAGTCCAAATGGTGAGGATAGAGGTGTTATTTATTATATCCATCAGGGTTGGATAAAAGATATGGAACCACCATATATGATATTGAATAAGAAATCCAGGGATTTGAACTCTGCACTTGTGGCAGCTGGGGGAGCAGTGTGTGTGCATCACTGCTTCTGCACCTAGTGTTGAGGCTGAAGTGACCATGAGTCAGCCAGACTAGCAGTTGAGAGGGGAAGTTGGGTGTAGATGAGGACAACAAACTGGGAGCTGCAAGGATGAACTAGAAGCCTGCCTCAACATCTCTGACCTCGCGATCATGGTGGCCTGCAGGAAAGGCTTGCTGGGTTCATTTCAGAGCTGCCCATGTACTTGCTTAGAGATGAGGAAACTGAAGGAGGAGAGTTAGCAAAGCTGGGGAAGGGGCAGGTCTAAGAGCTGCCCAGTCCCATAGAGTGAGATGCCAAGTCAACAGCAACATGCCTGGCACCCTGAGAAACTTCAGAGCATAAAAATGAGAGATGCTGCTTCATATCTGCTTTCTGAAAATCAAGTACAAAATGCTTTCTGTGGTCAGGGCTAATCTGAATCCTCGTAAAGACAGGAATTCTGGGAAGTTAAGGTGACACAATACATTGCCACCACAATTCATCTTCCGTCCCTATGACAAATTTCATTTAAAAGTTCAAAAGAATCTCTTATTATCCTTTATCATACAGTAGAAATATTTTTAATACTCAGTGATTTATCACAGAAACAAAGAACAGAGTATCACATGTTCTCATTCATAAGCGGACCCTGAACATTTACATAATACATAAGAAAGGAATTGGCAGTAGCGGGATACTGCTGGGGTGCGGAAGGGGTGAAGACACAACATCAATAAAGGCACCTGATTTCAAGCCGTGCAAAGTAGGGACCAAAGGAAGGCCCAAACTTTACCTGTATGATGTCCACTTGTATATCTAATCCTGAATTGTACTCCACATCTTTAAAATAAAATATATTTTTTTATTTTAAAGATATATATATATATAAAGTTTATATGAAATACAAATACAACTTTATATATATATAAAGTTTACATGAAATACAAATACAAAAAAAAGAAATGTTTTTAATCTAATGTTTGCAATTAAAATATACGAACTAGGTTTTTCAAAATTTGTACCTTTATAGTATTGATAAATTAGAAAGGGTAGAAAATGTCCTTTGACAAGCAAAATTCCAACTTAATTATTGTAAGCTATGGTTGTGTTTCTACTACCATACATAAAACTTAAATATAAATAAAATGACACAGAAATTAATTGAAATAGATTCATGCCTACGTTCTACAGCAAACTGTTCGACAAGTACCTTTCTTCTCCCTAATAACGTAAACTAGAAATTGTGTATAATGTGAATCTGTCATTTTTAGAAAGCAAGGTTTAACATCTCTTACACAAAACTATTAATTTTTCCAATCTCCCCTAAAGTTTAAATGATCATACAGCTGAGTTTAAATAATCTCATACAACTGATTTAAATGATTAAAGTATTCAGACCAGTGATTAAAATGACACAGGCGGTTTGCTTGACAATTAGAAGCAGTAGCGGGAATACTCAATCTTACATCCATGTTAGAATACCCTAGAGGATGTCTGGGCTTTACCTCATGTCACCACCTTAACTGCAAGCTCAGAGAGGCCAAGCCCTTTCATCTAGCATAAGTCATTGAGAAGCTCACTGGCTCTTGTTATGCCCAAGGATGTAAAAACCAAATCAACCAGCACCGTCAAAGAATCCTATTTCCAGGTGAATGAGGAGCAAGATAAAAGCATAAGGAACTTTACAGTGGTCAAGTCAGGTGGGCACAGTTTACCTTTACCAGAAGGTAATATTTAGGTTATCAAAGGTGTATTTAAGATAAAAGCAGAGATTTACTTGAGGTGTAAGCAGAGCCTCTTCATTGGAAGGCTATGGCAGTAAGTGTCCCTTAAATGAGTTATGGCGACACTCCCAAGGCTAGGCCAACATAGCTGGGCCCACAGGCTGGTTGTCTTACTCACAAGAAGCTTCGTATGTTCATCCCAGTGGCTATAGACGTAATATCATTTTGTAGGTTACAGAACAACACAAGAAGCATGAGAAAGGTTAGAACACAAGAAAGGTTAGAAGGCACTAATCTGCCCATTTTGCTTGAA
Organism: Carlito syrichta; assembly: GCF_000164805.1. Lineage (NCBI taxonomy): Eukaryota > Metazoa > Chordata > Mammalia > Primates > Tarsiidae > Carlito > Carlito syrichta. The sequence continues at coordinate 200,508 of NW_007047422.1, forward strand.
GGACAGGACTGACTGCCTGCCGAGAAATTCCTGTTACCTATTAAGCCTAAAAATGAAATAGCAAAGTGAAAAATAAAAATGCTAATAAAAAATAACCAAATATATAAAGAGAAAAATACAGTAAAATGTATAAGAAAAAAAAAATTCACTTTAACAGAATATTACTAAATAGGGAATTTCTTTATCTTTCTTTTTTTTTCCAAATAAGTAACAAAATTTTGTGTTCAAAAAAAGAATAGAAAAGGATAAATGTGGACGAGAACATCTTTAATCAATTCTCCTGTTCATCTACTCAATTACTTTTCCTAATAGAACCGTTGTCACTAATTTTTTATCATTAAAGATATTCTACATATAAGCCATGCAGAAAAGAATTAGTATAGCAGGTTTGAGACTACAATACTTAGACTCATTTGCAGGATAAGTCATTGACTGGTGTTTGAAAACTTGGACTTGGGGAATGTTCTCACAATACCCTTATTAATAAGAATGACTTAGTGTGCCTAGACTGTGCAAACAGTGTGATTTACATTGTTCAGATTCCTCCTGAGAATCTGGAATTCCAATATATGCCATGCAGTGGGTGCCTGAGTGACCAGTCCCTGAAAAAAACCCTGGGCACTGGGTTTCTAATGAGCATCCCTGGTAGATAATACTACACAAGTGTTATCACAATTTGTAATTGGAGAGAGTAGTGCATCCTACTTAACTTCAAGGGGAGATCCCTCTGAAAGCTTGTGCCTGGTTTCCTTCAGACTTGTCCTATGTGCCTTTTCCTTTTACTAATTTTGCTTTGTGCCTTTTGCTACAATAGATCATTGTCATAAATATGACTATATACTGAGTCCTGGGAGACTTTGTAGCAAACTAATAAACCTGGACTGGTCTTGTGGACCCCCCATAAGAATATATATGCCATATTTTTACACAATAGTAGCACACTATACAGTTTTCTGAAACTTCGTTTTTTCCTGTAGTTTATTTTAGGTATTTTTCTTATTGGTACCTATTGACCCACTTCATTCCTCTTAACAGCTTAAAGAGTATTTCATTACAATGAATGCACCATAATTTATTTAATTAGTCATTTGTTTATAGACATTCGGGTGTGTCCAGCCCATCACTATTACAAAATCTCTGTAGTATCTTTGTAAATGTGTTTACTTCTCCTTTGTGTGAGTAGATTCATTTGTTTGAAATAAAAACAAAGAGTAAAATATATGTAGCATATATATGTATACTTTATTTTGATAGCTATTGACAATTATACTCTCTATAAATTGTGTCCATTTTACCTCCACCTGTATGAAAATATCTGTTTCCCTTAAAACTTGCCAATACTATGGCTTAATTCAAAATGTTGATCTCTGCTAATCTGAAAAGTGAGAAATTGTATTGTAGTTTCAACGGACATTTATTAATGAGCCTGAGCATCTTTATATATATTTATGAACCATTTTTATACATATATATGAACTATTTATATATCTTTTTCTGTTAACTGTCTTATGCTTTGTTCATTTTTCCATCACATACTTGGAATTTTTCTTACTGATTTGTAGAAGCTATTTATACGTTAAGGAAATTAGTACCTTTTATGCACTGTGGGTTGCAAATCTTATCTAGTAGCTTTGTTTATGGTAAATTTTAAAACAGAAATATTTTATAGTTATGTAAATTTTTGTGGCTTCCTGGATTTATGTCAAAATAGGCAATGTCTCTAGGCCATAGTCCTTAAACAATATAAATGAAGCATTTATGTTCTAGACTTTCTACCTGAAATATGGACATCACAAAGCAAAAAATATTGAAATGTACAAACATATATTTACCAGAGAAAAGTAAAATTTCTTAAGTTCTTTTTCAGATACAGATAAATTGGCAACTTTATATCACGTCTGTTTTACCCATTCCTGATCTGCCATTAAGAACATTAACATCCAAAATGACACTTTCTAAGGACACCATATTTCAATTGCTTTGGCACTAGTACAGAAATAAATCTTAATTTCAGTCTCTGGTTGACATTTCAGCTGGCTATTATAAATTACTTGAATTCTTTTACAAGTGAATTTGATTTAAAAGCCTCTTAAAAGAAGCTGATGGACAGGATATGACAGTGGCCAACTTCCACATTCACTGCAAATTTTAGGCACGTATATCTGAAATCTCTCAATATGCATTTGTTGTGCCTTACAGGAATTGCTTTCAAAAAAAAAAAAAAAAAAACTTCAGTGCATATGCCATTTATTTATGCAATATATAACTTGTCTTCAGAGATTCCAGATTAAAACACAAACAAAAGTTAACTTTTTTCCTAGTAAATTGACCATTTCTCTCCCTTATTCCCTGCCTCCTACTTTCCATCATTCTACCTCTCTCTCCTCCTCCTTTCCTCATTCTTTTCCTTTGTCCAACCATCCATTTATTCATGTCTTCCTTCCTGGTATTTAGCAAGCCATACCTAAGATAAGAGCTAATCTAAATGCTGGGTTATATATGTTGAGATTTGTACTAAGGCATTTACATACATATCATGGGAAGTGCTTTGTATTTATAGCCTCCTACCAGTGAGGAAGCTGAGGTATGAAACTGTTAAATAACTTGACCAATATCACAAAAATGGAAGGGTAGTGACTGAAATTCAGCTGTGTCTAACTCTGGTCCACACCCTTAACCACTGTGATGTTTCCAGGTATATCTAAGTGTAAATCATCAAGCTACATTTCACCTTTTCATTTGTTATGCTCACATATTCACATCTAGCCCCTTTCCTCATTACATACAGGGAGAAACAAAGTAACCTACAAATTCATAAAAATCAAAAGAGGGATATTATTAATATTACCCACAAATACCACACCTCATGGGAAGTGAGCCCTCAATTTATCCTCCATTTCTCACACAAAACAATAAGTTAGTTAAAAAATTTAGTCACAATCAAATAGTTTCTTATCTCTTTTACCATTAAAATATAATCTGCTATGTAGCTTAGACAGGATTAGATCCTTATTAAAGGCATCATAAAGATGGACTAGCTGGCATAAATTCCCAAGTGTGAGCACCAGCTTGACTAGTTAAAAAGTTTTCTTTATTCTCCTGTGTAACCTCTATTTTTCCCTCTTCACTTAGCAAAAACCCATTTACCTGATCCCATCTTTTCATTCCTCCAAGCCTTATTCAAAATTGCTTTTTCTTTGGTCTCTAACTTTGATAAATTTACTAATGCCCTGGCTATAACTAATGGGTCACAATAGTGCTTATATTCCTTTCCTTCACCTTCTTAACTTCATTTTACCTAACTTTTTTGTGAACATGTTCAACTATATTTAATTTATCTAATAAAGTGTGAATCCCAAGTTACTAAGCAAGGGGTAAGGTAGTTCTCACACCCAGAGCTTAAAAAGGAAGGACGCTCATATATATTGACCCTATCACCTGCTGGGCTGTCTATGAGCATATTGCCATAAACCCCATTAAGATAAAGACCTAAATCTGAAACTCACACATTTTAAGTAGTATACTCATTATCACACAGCTATCATGTAACTTAGCTAGGACTTGAACCTAGATATTGCTTGATGTCATTCCTTTTTTAACTCTACTACCCAGACACATTACTGCTTTTGTGGAATTCCAAGTACTTAATACTTTATTTTTTTTATCTTTGAGCATAGTAGATGGTAGGCAATTTGATAAATTCATTGGACACAGTCTTTCCAATATACATACAATATATATATTATATATAGTATATATAGTATATGGCTTTCTTATGTCTCAGACTAGTGTCTCAGACTATATTATTATAAAGATTTTTTGACTTCTCAGGTTTGTAAAACATACATACACATATTAGAATCTCTGTTACATCTATGTTTGTCTTAAATAGCATGCACACTTCGTTTATCCAAATTCACACTGAGGTTTATCATGAAGTATCTCATCATTATTTTCAGCTTCCCAGTATTATTATGTTATACCTCATAGTCTATAATTGACCGAAATAGTTTTAACAAACAAAAAACAAACTTGGAATTCCATATTATAAATTCTTGAATTTGAAGTTATACTAATAAAAGGATAATTGAAAGTTTTGTGATTACAATTATTCTATCATCCATTCTCAAAACAAATAAATATTTAATACAATTTTGAAAGTTGATCATATATTAGAAATTTGGTGTTCCAAAAATTAAAAATTAAAAACCTTTAATATGGAAATAGTGATTCATGATTCTATTCATACTCCCAAATTTCCTAAAGGTCATCATATAAATCCTGGTTAATAAAATTCAGATATTTAATGCAAATACCATTAAAATTGTCCTCCAAATATCACTATGAATGGATTTTTTTTCCCTTGGGGGAGTCACTGTCAATCTCCTCCACAATAGTTGGCAAGTGTTTAAGTCATTACAATAGCCTCTACCATGGACAAAATGCTTTTCATTTAAATGAATGCACCCTTTATTATGTTTTCTCTTTTTGATTCAAAGTACTATCACTTTACATCAGTATATATTTTTGGCTTGGTCTTATCCTCTAATAGCTTCAGTAATGTGAAATCACAATAGAATCTTCAAACAAGTGCCCTCAAGTGCCCTAGAGTTTTCTTTACACATTTTATAATTTTTTTATTTTAATTCATTTGTCTATAAAATGAATCCTTGGGCTAGATGATTTCCAAAATCCTTCTAGTCTGAACATTCCATGTGCCTCAGATTGATGGAAAACAGCGTACTGCCTGAGCATAAAAAATAATTTTCAAACATAAATGCATATTTCAATTTCAAGTCCCACAGTCACTGCCATAAAATTTTTGCAGAGTTTTACATCTTACAACTTTAGTAAGGACACATCCATTTCAAAATCTAACAGACGATCGTGCAAAAGCCTTTTTTTACACATATGCAATTATGTACAGAAAGGTAGGATATCAGTGTTGTGTTATAGTTCAACCAAGAGTTAAACTTTAAGAAAGCTTAAAAGCAGTTGTTGAAGTTTGCTTTATACTCATCATGTATCTGCCTTTCAATCTTTCTTGACAGATACTTCTCTTTCCTCTTACCTCAAATCTTACACTGGAGTAATATGTCACTTATCGAAGAAAAAAAATTCCTCCGGGTGTTTCACTAGAATTTCAGTCAGCATTTACAGCTCACTCCTTTTGTTTACTACATGCTTTAATGCATTCCTTGGCAGATGGTAAAAGCAAAGTAATTAAGGAATACAGCTTTATTACTGATTATGGATTTGATATTTATGACCAGAAGGTAATTTATTATCTTTGATTCTAAATGCCGTTATCCAAAGCAAATGTTTTATTTACACATTTGAAGGCATAGTAACAAGATACTAAGGTGCACTGAATGAAAAACATAGACCTACAACATTTTGACATTTGTCCTTAAATTTTCATATTTCTAAGTTTTTAAATAAAACATTAAAAGCCAAGCGACTTTTCATATCCTCTTTGTTTCAAGATGCTTTCAAGGCAATTGGAAGAGAAGGAAAAGGTGATAAGTAACAGAGTTGCTGCATAAGACAGCAGGAGGAAAAGACCTAGGGAAAAATAAGAGAGGAAATACAAGATTTGCCTAGGGAAGCACCCATGAGAGAGTTACCTAGCAGATCAAGGCCAGTGAGAGAGAGAGAGAAGAAGAAGAATAGAGAAAGAGGGTGGATTGGGGAGAGAGAGGGGAGAGGGAGGAAAGAGAAGAAAAGGAAGGAAAGAGGGAAGGGAGGGATGGAAGGAGGGAGGGAGAGAAGGAAGGAGGGAGGGAGGATAAATTCACAGAAATCCTTATCTAATGTTGGAATTTTACAACTAAAACTCCAGACAATCAGGACATGGCTAGCTCTACCTATAAGGAAGGCTGCCTGTGGGTTATGATGAGGGAAGTACATGATATTAGAATGGTTGTTGAGAATATTACAGCAAAAAATTGTGATGACTACAGTCACATCAAAATTGAAAGAAGCACAATATTTGGGTGTGAATCTTTTCCTTACAATGGGTCACATTATTATATAGAGAAAAAAATGCTATTCAGAAGGCTACAATCATGGCAATGAGAGGAATTAGGGAACTGTGACTTCTGGAAGGAATAGTGGACTCATTTATCACTTTGGAGCTTGCACCACTAAGCAGGAGAGCAGGCAGAATCACTCACATTCTTATTTTATTTTCCTTGAAAGGACTTTTGTTTCATTATTTTTTTAAACATGTTGTTTTGTTTTGTTTGATTCACCTAAAGCTTGTGCTTGATTTCTCATAAGTATAATGCAAAATAATATGAGTCACTCTATAACTATGTTCGCTTGCTATCTTAGTAGAATTAAATGGCATTAGGAACAACAAATAGAAGGGATTTAAGCAGAAAGATTCTTTCTTCTGGATACTATATAGGAAAGAATGAGCTGAGGGTGAGGTAACCTTCAAAGGTATCACCATCCACTTCTTCCAGTGGGGTGAACATCTAGCTGTACAAGCACCACACAGCAAGTTACAGAGGATGTGGCAGGCAGGTTTCCATAGGCTCTTGGACATGCAGATAATCTACAGATTTTTATTCACCATGAAAAGAGATACAGTATTTGAGTCCCTCCTAATGCTACTAGAGAAAAACAATTGTTCAAGCATATCAATGAATAGCAAGTGTAATGGGTCTCAGGATCAGACAGACATTAGGGAATGTTTGAGCATGTGGCAAATGGAGAGAGCCTGCCCCATCCTGGGGCAGCTGCTATCCAGCACTAGCAGACGATTGTGCAAAAGAAGCTGGAAATTCAATTTTTTAAAATATCTCTCAATTTCTAAATATTGGCAATCAGCTGTCTTTTTTGAGGAGTGATGTATGTTCCTGCAGGTATATTCCCAGGAGAGGGATTGCTGGATAATATGAAAGATCAATGTTTGGTTCTTTTAGAATCGCCACACTGCTTTCCATAGAGGTTAAACTAGCGTACATTCTCACCAACAGTGTAGAAACATTTCCTTTTCTCTGCAGCCATAAAGAAGAACAAAATCATGACCTTTTTAGCAGCTTGGATGCTGTCGGATATCATCATACTATCACAGAAACAAAGAACTAAATATCACATGTACTCACTCACAAGTGGTCCATGAACACTAGTCACATTAGCACAAGTATGAGATCAGCAGTCGCTGGCACTGCTAGGGGAGGGAAGGGGAGAGGAGGGTGGGGAAGACCTGTGACAATACAATGCGTCCCTGGTCCACTACCAGGAGGAGTGATGACCAACTAGAAGCCCAAACTTTACCTGCAGGCAGCCTACTTATGTAGTAAATCCTCACTTGTACCCTGACCACTCTATAATAAATAAATAAATTTAAATAAATAATTAAATATTGGCAATCAATTCTATGACAGCCAACAATATCCCAACCAAATAAAGCACACTTTCAGGCAAGAGGTTGCCTAAATTGATGGGGGCAGGTACAAGGTGAGGTAGCTCCAAATAAAATAATTACAGAGGAATCTTTAATCCTGAAGCTACTTCTGATCCAAGGTGTATTTTCCTGAAGAAACACTATCATAGACAGGGTCTCCTTGGAAAACACCATGCCCATAACCCCTGTACACTGACGTGTCCACATACAACCTGAATACCCTCCCTTATTCATACCAAATAGTTCATCAGTGACTCTTACTTGTCAGGCAAGAGCATCAGTCATTTTCCTCACATTTCATTTTACTAATATGCAGTTCTGGCCAAGAGAAAAAGAGAATGAGGGAAAACTAGTTTAGGAGCTAGTGATATACAGAGAGAAGCCCCTTACCACTTCCTTGGAAGGGTGAGAGCTTATGATGGCGTGAACCACGCATAAAACAAGTTGAGAGAGTTTAGAAGTTCTTGAAAACAAGACAGAAATAGTCATAAAACTTCAAGTTTTTATTAGGAAAAAAAATGTAAAAATTACCTTTGACCATAGCTCATTTAATTTCAAGTAAGATTATAAATTCCTTATTTTCCTACTTGTCTTAGTTTGCTCCATATTTTTACTAATACTTAGCACAGTGCATTGCTTATGGTTAGATATGCTACATTGATGAATTACTTATTGCAAAGACAGAAAAATAATATATACCCAAAAATTCTTTTTTCTATCTCAAAGCAAATTTTTCTAGACCAAAACACAAATCCCAAAGAAATCTTGAGGTTTTGACAAAAAATTTTTAATGGGATATATTAAATCTATGAATCAAAATAACAGCAAGAAAATATGATCATTTTACTGTATTATAGGTTTCTTTTACTTCTAACAAAAGCTGTCTTGAGTCCACAACTATTTTAAAACCATAGGAGAATCAACCAAACTTTGCCTCAAAACAGTGGGGAGAAGACAGAGGTGGGCACCATCTAGTGATCTATTAAAAAGCCTAAGGTCAGGAACATTCTACTGCTTAATACAGAAGTTCATCAGCTTTAGTTGCTCCAAGAACACCAAATCTGAGACACTTAGAGAGATAAAGTTTCAGATTACGAAGCAATAAAGGTCCAGAAATATATACTGTACATTTCCCAGTTATACTATAATCTCAAATTCTTTACTGAATTTATTCCACCAAAATTCACGCGTGTAAAGTATACAATTTGAAACATTTTAGTAATTACAGACTGATATAGTTATTTGTTCCCTCCAAATCCCATGTTAAAATATGACACCCCCACCCCCTGCAATATTGGAGGTGGGGCCTAGTGGGAGGTGTTTGGGTCATGAGGGTGAATCTCTCATGAATGGCTTTTCCCTCCCCATGGTAATGAATGAGGTCTTACTCCATTAGTTCATGCAAGAGCTGGTTGCTGAAAAGAGCCTGTCCCTTCCCTCTCCCCCTTCCCCTCCCCCCTTCCCCTGATGTGACACACCTGCTCTCCCTTCTCCTTCTACCGTGATTGGAAGCTTCCTGAAGCCCTCACCAGGACCAGATGCCAGCACTATGCTTCTTGTACAGCCTGAAGAAGTGTGAGCCAAATAAAACTCTTTATTCTTTCCAAAGTACCCAGACTCAGGTATTCCTTTTATACCAATTCAAAATCAACTAATACACAGTCATATACCATTATTACAACTGAAGTATACTACAGTTCCCGGATTTTTTTTTTTTTTTTGAGTTGGAGTCTCACTCAGTCGCCCAGACTGGAGTGCGGTGGCCGAAAGCCTCGACCTGCTGGGCTCCGGCGATCCTTCCGCCTCAGCCTTCCAAATAGACAGAATTACAGGCATGCGCTACCACACCCAGCTGATTTTTTGATTTATTGTAGAGATGAGGTCTCGCTGCCCAGGCGGGTCTCGAACCCGCGGGCTCAGGCAATCCACTCACCTCGTCTCCCAAAGGCGCGGGATTACAGGCTGAGCCACCGAGGCCGGCAGTTCCAGGATTTTAAAAGGTCCCTTCACTCGCCTTTGCAGCTAAGACCTTCTTCTGACTCCCAGCCATTGGCAACCACTGACCTGCTCAAGGTCACTCTAGTTTATTATACCAAGTAAAGGAATCAAACACAGAACAATCTTTTGACTTCTTTACTTGACATAATATCCATGTTTATATCTATTAACATTTTGTTCCTTTCTCTTTGCTAAGCATTGTCCCCTTGTATGAATATACCACAATTTGTTATCCATTCACCATTTGATAGTCATTTGGGTTACTTTCAAGCTTTTTGGCTATGATGAATAATATTGTTATAAACATTCACACACAAGTCTTTGTGTGGTATGTGTTTTCATTTATCTTTAGTAAATAACTAGGGATGAGATTGGTGAGTTATACGATTAATTTTTTTTTTTAAATTTTGTAAGACATTGCAAATGGTTTTCCAAAAGAGTTGTATCGTTTTATACAAAGTGGGAATCACTTGCAGCATATAAAAATTCCAACTGCTCCGTATACTTGTCATCACTTGATAACGTCAGGTTTGATTTTTTAAAAACCTTTATCCATTCTCTTCAGTAAGACATGATTTTCTTTTTGTGGCTTTACTTTGCATTTGACTGGTAATTGGAGATGTTTAACATCATTTCATATGCATATTGGTCACTCATACATCTTCTTTTAAGAGTCTATTCAAATTTTTACTGCTCATTTTATTGGGTTCTTTCTCTTATTACTCAGTTGTAATATTATTTAAATATTTGCATGAGATATGCCAGTTTCCTCCTTATTGTCTTTTTGTCTCACCTATTTTTGCCCTACTATCCCTGCTTTTCAAGTTTTTTTGATCAACAAAATACTTATTAGGATTCTATTTTAATCCCTCTCTTGTTGTGAATGTGTAAGTGGCTTTTAATACTTATTTACATTACTTTTTAGTGATTTCTTTGGGATTACAGTATGTATCCTAAATTTTTAATTATTTATTGTTAGTGATCTACTACCTTATTTAAAATGCAAATTTTTGCATATATATACATATACACATACACATATATACTTATGTATATATAAAACACATACACAGTTTGCAAAATGTAAACATGCACACAATATAGTCATAAAATAAAAATAATTTGGAGAAAAATCTAAAAGAAAATGTATAATGTAAAACAGTTTCATTTTGCCCTCAAAATTTTTTTCAAATCTTTGGTTTCCATTAGTTTGAATATTATATTCCTAGGGGTAATTTTCTTTGGATCAATCTTACTTCAAGGAAATGAAGCTTCTTGTATCTGCAAGATCCTACTTTTTATCAAGTCAGAAACATATTAGAAATTTGTTTCAATTTTAATACTTTGCAATATGTAAGAATTATGTTATCTTTCCCCCGTGACACTGATTAAAGGTATCTTAGAACACTAATACTGTCACACAGATAAATCAGGTTCTTCTTCTAAAAGTATCTTTCTCTTCTTCACAATATATAATTTCTAATAATTTGTCTCCAAGTGACTCTGCTTCTGTTTCCAACATGCTGTTGACCCCACTCTATCAAATGCATTTTCATTTTATTACAAAACAGGACTCCACTACTTTGACTACTCTTCAATATCCCATAAGCACAATGCTTTCATTTCTTCCTTCTCTGTAATGAGGTCTATGATAGTTCTTTAGACTAGTCTTCAAGGCAAGGTAAAGTCTCCTCTCCCATGAAGTTTCCTATGAGTGCTTGAGAATCGCACATCACATTGAGAACTTGCACATCACATACAACACTATTACATACTATTATAAGCTTTCTTACATTTATGATCATGCAGTTTGCACAATATACAACCCACATCGTCTTATACAGTGCCATGCCCTTACTGCTCTCATCACTTCACGTTTTCACCTTTTTTATCTGATGAGCCTCTAATTTTCTCAGCGGCAAGAATCAAACTAATTCTCCCATGGTGTTTGGTGAGCATGAAACCTATCATCATTACTACTATTCCTACTTCTACTGTTACAACTTTTCCTACTGATCTTGCTATTAATTTAAATCCTAGTTCGAAGTTATTTGCTACTACTTCAAATGATTATTTGTTCCAGGCACAATGACAAGTGTCTTATATGTTTCACTTGATTTAGTCCTCACAATAATCCTCATAACTCTTATCCTCATTTTCATGCTGCAAAAGTCTCGAAAGAGAAAGGCAAAGTCCTGAGTAATAGAACTAGTAAATAGCAGAGCAGACCCTGGCTGAATCATGAGTTCTCAACTATTCCACAGACACTATTATACAAATATTCTGTGCATACTTAAACATATATGTATCTGCCCATACATAGGGAAGAGTTGCAAAAACAGCACAGATATTTCCCATGCACCCTTCACTTAGCTTCCCCTAATATCAACGTATTGCATAATCATCATACAATTATGAAAGCTAAGAAACTGACAACTTTTCTAGTGCTCTTTTTCTGTTTCAGAATCCAATTCAGTGCATCACACCTCATTTAGTTATCATATCTCCTTAGTATCCTGTAACCTGTGATACTGTCTCTGTTTTCCTTTGTCCTTCATGATACTGACACTTTGAGTAGTGTTGGCCAGGAATTTTCTACATTTTCCTTCAATTTGGATTTACCTGATGATTTTTTATGCTCAGATTGAGTTTGTGCATTTTATACAAGAATAATACAGAAATGATATGGGTCCTTCTGTGCATCACATCAAGGAGTAACTCATTCTTTTTAATACCTGCTAGTTTTATATCTTAGGAAAGTCCATAGATGGGCAACTGACATTGTCTCCATTCTTTTTATAAATACTAAGAGCAATGCTGCTGCCAGGCTCGGTGGCTCAGCCTGTAATCCCGTGCCTTTGGGAGGCTGAGGTAAGTGGATTGCCTGAGCCCGCGGGTTCAAGACCCACCTGGGCAACTTGGTGAGACCTTATCTCTACAATAAATCAAAAATTAGCCGGGCGTGGTAGCGCGCGCCTGTAGTTCCAGCTACTTGGAAGGCGGAAGGATCGCCGGAGCCCAGCAGGTCAAGGCTGC
>NW_007047422.1:212978-254237 GCF_000164805.1 Carlito syrichta
TCAGGCTGCGGTGGCCGGGAGTGGCCACTGCACTCCAGTCTGGGCAACAGAGTGAGACTCCAACTCAAAAAAAAAAAAAAATGCTGCAATAAATGTCTTAATAAACATATAATAAACATGAATATATCTGCAAGTAGAATTCCTAAAGATAGAATTTCTGGATCAAAGCAGAACTTCTGGGCCTTTTGACAGATATTGACAAATTGTTCTCCATAAAGTTAGTACCAGTACAGTTTCATCAGTAATGCTCTCCCTACCAATAATACATCCCTTTCCCCTCATTTAGAAAATGGCTGTTTTATCTTACTTTATAGTATAATAATTTATACACATTTTTATCTTCCTTAATATGTTGTCAACCTACTGGAGACTGAATTTGTTTCTCTCCGTGATTCTAAGACAATGTATTCCATTCACATCAGAAGAACTCAGTAAATATTCATTAAATGAATTGAGTAAACAGGGTCTGTATTAGATCTCTAATACCAGGATATTTTGCTCTAGACATTAAATCACAACAGGTGAACTGCTGTTTTTGAATAAACAATTGTCAAAATATACAACAAGGAATGTGTCAAAATGTAAAAAATTGCCTAGACAGCTTTTAACCAGGCAGCCATCATTAAACAAATCATAATTATTTTCAAATACTTTTGAGCATCAGGGTCATTGCAGGAGTTAAACACAACTTTTCCTACAGAGTTTATTTATTTCTATATAGTCAAGCTTTTTGTTTGGAGGGGAGGAGGTAAGAGAAGGTAGAACTGGTTCCAGCAGCCACAAATGCATTTTATATAGCTTCTCAATGTAATAAAATGATACATGTAGCAATAAAATTTAATAAACATCAACCAAGTTTCACATTATTAAAGAAGAAAAATATGTAAGTGGTGACACTTTTAAATGATATCGTTCTTACCAGTAGTTGAGAGGATTACTCAAACAGGTGAGTTATAGTCTCTTAGAATTCTACCTTGAATAACCTGTTCTTAATGTGAACTGTTTGGGAAGATTACGATTAATGTTCAGAACTACTTGCCGAGGCAGGATTCTCATTCAACACAACCTGTCCACTGTAAAGTTACCATACTGCAAAGATTCTTTGACAGGGTAGCAGTTTTCTCTTGGGTGTGTTCTCAGTCTCTTACATCAATAGTCCCTGAGGGATAATGGGTTGAGATTTTTTTCCTTAGAGCACAGATCAGAATTTTATGATTACCTAAACCCTTTAAAAACTTTAGAGAAGAGGATTGGCAGAAGACTAATTAAACGTAATACAAAATTACAGAATTACGTATCAGCATTTTCATTTTTCAAAAAAAAAAAAGCCCTCTTGTTGAAGTTCATTCCCTCAGAAAATATCTGTAAATAGCTGTGTCCAGGAGTGTCATCTCAAAAGAGAAAAGTATTTATTATTATTATTTTTAGTTATGTCCATATAAGAAGTTTCTCTTAGAATCTTCAAAGTTATAACATTAAATGTCTTCCAATGTCTTAAATAAAATATACTTAATTACATTTTTGTAATGAATGCTCCTGTCTTATTGCAAAAACAAAATGTCAAACTATACTGTGTCCTAATCATCCTTTTTTTAAAAGCAGGGTAGGGTTCTCAGCAGTAGTTTTGGCTTGATATTAGGCTTTTATCATATTTTAATCTATTTCCCAAGGGCTTTAATTAAGTTCAATTATAACCTATTTTTGGAAGTCTATCACTCCCATAGTTTTCATCTTTTTAAAATTTGAAGTAGCCTAAGGAGAGTCTGACCAATTATTAAGTAACTGTGACTAACATATATGTTTCCTAGTGGTATCAGATGCTGAGATCTGAAAAAGAAAGTGCTTCAGATATTTTATCATGATACTTTCAGATTTATGTCACTATGTAGTCACAACCACAAAGATGACCCTTTATGTTAAACCCAAACACACCCTTTGTTTTCTTCAAAAGCAGTTTTAGTCTGAATGGTCCAGATAAAGGCTTTAACATTTTAACTTCATATTGCCTCTCTACTCACTGACACTCTAATTTAGCAAATGTCTTCTTTATATTCCGTGCCTAAAATTCACTTCATTGATGGAAAGTCGCACATGAAAAACATTTTGCTCCTGTCTAAACAAAATCATGAACTTGGAATAAACGAACAGTTTAGTCATTGAGGTTTTAAATATTTGAAAGCTTATAACTACCTCTCAAAGCAGGAAAGCTATTTAAGCCTCTAAATATAGTAATGAGTAATAAACACACACAGTTTGATACTTAATAGCCCGTATGTACGCTCGTTTAAAGTGATTGCATCATAATGAGTTTTGCCTCATAGCAGGGAAAACTTGTCTAAATATATGCCATTGGTATTTCAAATTAAAGTCAGAATTTTGCATGAGAATGCCATTAAAGATTGGAAACTCTATGGGTACATTCCGTTGTGAAAAACATTGTCATTATTAAATAATCTTCACTCAATCTGAGCCATAGAGAGTAGGTCAAGAGGATGCACTTCTCTGGCCTATTATTTGCCTATTTGATAATCTGCCCAGAACCCAGCAGCCTGAGATCATGAGCTAATTTTGAAAAACCTAAGAAAGGTTGTAGACTCTCAGTCTCTGTGAGTACAGAAGAGTGCAGGTTTCAACAGACAATTCTCTGTTTTGATTTTATACAATTTTACACACTCATAGAAATAAGCTCTTTTCCAGGCTAGGATGTGTTCTTTGTGAAGGACAAGTATTCATGTTGTCAAAAGTGGACCTAATAAACAGCTTCATGAGGAAAGTGGTTATCCCTTGACCACTGGTTAATGATGAACTCTTGAGGTGAAGAGCACAACCTACCCACTTTGAAGGAAGTTCTGCTTTCTCCCTCCAAGGCATAATAAAGGGCAGTCTCTACTTACAGCAGGTTAATCGCTTGTGCTCCCCCTTCCTGCTTCTCTTTAAGTCCCTCTGATGCAGAGATATATTATAGTGTCCCTGGCTCTGTCCTGGCAAATGACATTCCTGAATCCACTCCCAGCAGAAAGGCACAAGATGTCCTCGTGCTGCCTACGTAGCTGTGGGTTTGATGTGATTGAATGGGAAAACTCTGAGCTATTTCAGCCAAGATACTTGATGATTTTACATATGAAGGATCAAGACCTCTGTGTTTCTTCTCACAGAGCAACTACTGTCAAATCCAGTCCTTCTGGAAAGTTTCTCTTCTTGACAAAGGAACCATTAGAGATTATTACTGAGCATCCCTTTTGTGGCAAACATTCTATAAACACACATGCGGGATGAAAAGAGAGAAAACACATGGTCCTGGCTTTCAAGAAGATTATAACCTAAAGACACATTTCCACAAATAGCTATGAGAAAATGGACAGAGGAGAAAGTGAAGTCAGCTTTTTACTAAAGTAGATAGAATATTTGAACTTCACCCAAGAGAGTCTTTCATCTTCTGATCCTAAGACTCTCCAGTGGGAATAACAAAAGATGATTTTAAGTTAAAATAATGAAAAATAATATTCCAAATGAGTTATACATATTTGGGACAAATTCAAGGCTGCATTCCATTTGAGGTATATGTTCTCTTTAGAGATCTCCATTTTTATAAAAGGCTGTTGGTGATTTCCTTGACTCAGCCGGTTGTTAAGGCATACTTTTTGTCACTGATTAACTACCACAGAGCAGCTGATGTCCAGGTACTTGTCAGTGAATATAACACTGGCTCACTGTAGAATCCAAGCAAAGATCGATCAAGAGAACTAAAAAAGATCAACTGCCCCCCATGAGTTTGCGTTACTTTAAACTCATTTGACCGTAAGTAATAAAACCTTCTCCTCTTCCATTCCTTACAAGAAAAAGAGTTGTGTCATGGAAGCCAAACCAAGACTAGGGATGCCATCAGCCCTCAGAAAGGTATTCAAATCTGTCTTATCTGTATTTTTTGACTATTCATGATCTTACTTCATAGGTTCGGTCTCCAGAAAATAGATTATCTTCTCTCATAGTCTCTCTCTCTCTCTCTCTCTCTCTCTCTCTCTCTCTCTCTCTCTCTCTCTCTCTGTCTGTCTTCCTCCCTCCCTCCCTCCCTCTCTCTCTCTCTCTCTCTCTCAACACTCAGTTCCAAATAACCAGAGGAATGGGCTCTAACAGCTCAAGGGGTGGCCTGATTCCCGCTGAACTAATAAATTATGGGCAAAGAACAAGATCCAGAGTAAAGACCAGCTTAATTTACCTTGATTCAGATTCTCATTCCTGATCCAGCAAGAGGTCAGGACAGTGCTTTGTAAAATTGCTGCTATGGGCTATTCTGTGAACCATGGGGAATGGAAAGCAACCAAAATATGTATGGGTGAGTGAGTGAGAAGTAGGGAGCCAACACATTAGAGTCCACAGCAGATATTCAGGACTTCTATTTCTATACAAACTCTAAACCATAGTATTTAATTAAGCAAGTGGCTGCTTACCTGCTAACATCAGGGGCAATCATCCTGAACAATGAATCACAGGTGATACCTTGAGCACCCTAGGAAAGTCTATGGGAAGCACCCTCAAGGTACACACTCTGAGGATGTTGTCGAAGACCTTGTTCACTATCTCATGTAGACATGCAAGGGACATTTTCTAGAGGCCTCAGTAGAGGGAACAAATATATTTTTGTTTTGTGAATCTTGAGTTATGGGTAACAAATCATGTGGCTCTCTTCACGTTTGCTTCTGGAAATCCAGACGTGCTCATTTTATTTTTTATATGTATTTTGTGTATTTTCCTCATATTTTGATTCATCCTACTTGTTTACACACATTATTTTTTGCCCATGATCCTTTTCTTATTTTATTTTTTAATTTTAGATTGGGGGGTACAAGTACATGTTTAATACATGGACATATTGCATAGTGATGGGGTTTGGGCTTCAGGTGACCCATTCCCCAGATAATGAAGATCAAACCCAGTGGGTAATTTCTGAATCTTAATCCCCCTTTTTACCTCCCCCCTTTTTAGTGTCTCTGGCATCTATTATTTCAATCTTTACTGTTACTTAGTTTAAATATTATTTTCTTGTGATTTTATGTATATTTTAAGCTGCCCCTTCTATCATATTTATTTAACTAATGTAGCATTCAATTTTTTTTTAAGATCAGAAAGAATTCTTCATGTTCTTGTCTCTATCCCAGATACAATAATTTTTAAGATGGCAAAGCTGTACAATTTTGCTAATATCAAAATGCAAAACTTTTTCCCAGAGCTTGCTTAGCAAATTTCAAGTTACGTTTCTGTTTTGTTCAGTTCTAATTAGAAATCCTTTCTTTCTTCTGTATTTGTTAATGCTCTGTTGTCATTACTGGTTCCTAGTCCCACAAGCCTTCTTCAAGTTTCCTTCCAAAGGTAAAGGTTTTTACATTTTTCACACAGTTAGAAATTTCAAAACATACCTGAAATGTACAAAATGAAGAGCAATGCTGCGTTTCAAGCAGTGTTCATGTGTCAAGAAAAGAATAGCTGCTGGTGTCTCATTCCACAGGGAAACAGGCATACATGTGACCCTCCTCTGAAGAGCCAATTCTTTATAAACTCTCTTAAAATCTTCTCTCCTACCCTACTCCTATACTAGCTGACTGCTGAAACACAAGCCATTGAGGGTATGGTAGTTAATTTTATGTGCCAACTTAACTGGGCCAGTTGATGCCCACATATCTGGTTAAAAATTGTTTCTGGATGTGTCTGTGAAGGTGTTTCAGGATGAGATTAGCATTTGAATCAGTGGACATAGTAAAGTAGATTGCCCTTCCCAATGTGGTGGGACATTATGCAGTCCAGTGAGCCCAAACAGAACAAAAAGTGGAGAACTTTTGTCATCTTCTTTAATTTCTCCTTGTCTGCCTGCACAACCTGGAAAGTAAGTCTTCTCGTGTACTTCAGCTGGGATTTACACCATAAACTCTCCTGATTCTCAGGCTTTTGGATTTTGACTGTAATTATACCATTAACTGTCCTGGGTCTCCAGCTTGCAGATGACAGATCATGGAACTCTTCAGCCTAATTGTAGGAGCCAGTTCATCATAATAAAGTTGTCTTTCTATCATCTATTGAGCGATCAGTTGATCAGTCGATCTATCTGTTTGCCTGCCTGCCTGCCTAGTTACCTCCTATTGTTCTATTTCTCATATGAACATTAACACACAAATACATTTTTAACATAGCTTGGGAAGCTAGATTAGAAAGTCCTCTATCTGGAAATACTGCCTATTGTGGGAGCCTTGCAGTTAACATGAGTCTCTTAGCTCTTATAAGGGATAGGGCTTCTGTCTTTAGCTCTAACAGAGTGCAGAGGCTCAGTTGCTTGGCATCTCTAATGGTGTCCCAGTCTCACACCTTGACATTCTGGTTTGTTATGGTCAAGCATTGTTTTGTTAAAAAAAAAAAAAAGTTCTAGCATAATAGGACAAAACATCTGCTTTCTCTTTGACATCAACAAAGATGTCCTGTTAGAATCTACCTAAAAATGCCAAAATAGTGATGCATTAACCATTTAACTAATAGATATGCAAGTTTTCTTGGAACTCTATTTCAACTTCACTCAGTTTTTCTCTTTTCAGAAATTTACTGAAACTTGGGATTCTAACAGAGGTGTACCAGGAGAAATCATTTACTAAAGGAAAAGCAATTGACCTTTGACAGAAACTCATGACTAGCATTTTAAATATTAATCATCTATTTCTTTTTATTCTTTTATAGACATGTATTAAATGCCTACCATGCAGCAAGCATTAATGCTACAAAAGTTAACACTTCCCCTGTTCCAGAGCAGCCTGTAGCCCTAGTACATGAGACAGAAATGTAGTGAATCAAGTTATGACTTCATGCATAAAAGAAAAAAAACCCTAAAGCAATAAGAAAACACTCTTTGAGCATATTAATAAGTCAAAGATACCCATCTGGGACAACAGTTTAAAGAGAAAATGTTCTCTGATTAATTTTAAGATGGGTGATTAGAGGTTTGTGAACTAAGAGAAAATAAAGAAGAAAAGGAAGGATTGTCACAGCTAGTGCCCAGGGACAATCTGTGAAAAGACTAGCAGAAGAGTTTCTCAACTTCAACACTACTGGCATTTGTTGCTGGATAGCTCTTTGTTTGGGAGCTGTCCTGTTCACTGTAAGATGTTTAGTGGCATCCCTGGCCTCTCTACCTGCTAGATGCCAGTCACACACACACACACACACACCAGTTGTGACAACCATAAGTGTCCTCATATATTGCTAAACATTCCCTCAGATGGAAGGCAAAATTGTTCTTGACCAAGAATTGAGGACAACTGACTTACAGGGTTTATCAAAGCATCAAATATGGGAACGGACTAGCTGATGGTGACTGAGAAGGGAGATTGAGGCCAGACTGTGAAGGTCCTTGTATAACATGCTAACATTGTACTGAATAAGTTGGGATGTTTTACAGGTATTTTTATATTTTTAGTCACATCAATTTGTAATGTTTCTCCAAATAAACTCCTTAACCAGGACATTCCAAGCAGTCTAACACCGTAAATATCAAATGGTAATCAATTTCCAATTGTACCCTAGAAAAGGCTACTTCTAGCTTCCAGTCTGGGTCTGGCTGCACAATTCTGTTGCCTACAGCAAAAATGAAAAGCAAAAGAGAGCACAAAATTAAGTCAAGTTGAGCAAGAATGGCACGTAGTTACCCATTTTTGTACCAATTATTATATGGATGAATGTATCAACCAATTAAATAATAAACTAAATGAAACAGGAGAGAAGGGGAAAATTAAGAAAAAGAGAGAGAAAACAAATAGTGAGGAGAAAAGAAGAGGACTTCTTTCAATAAGGTAATCAAAAAATTTACTGTGTGGTTAGTAAATTGTCTCTGAATAACACTAAACAAAGGCATCTTTGTTGGAAAAGAGCTGTTGAAGGAATAACACTTGCTAGGATACAAAGTTCTGATACTTTCTGAAAAGTCAGTTTCACTATATATTCAAATCTTAAAAATGACTAACAAAAGGAAAAAACAAAAAGGAATGCTAAATTGAGATTTGTTAGTCATGATAAGGCAAAGGGTAAGATTCGTGCCTGAGGTGAAAAGACTTTATATTATAGACTGAGTATCAAGCTGCAGGCTGTGTACTTTTGAGTCTGGCCACCATTTAAGCCAGACCTTTGAGACTCTGACACTGTGAAGCAACTGCCTGGTAAGGATCAAAGGATAAAAAAAATATAGTGCAAACAAGTTTCCTGCATTTTAAGGATAGAATTGCCGTGCACAGCATCAGTATGCAAGGCGAAGGCACTGGTGCTGAGGAGACATTGCTCAGGAAAGATTTTCTTTTTGAAGGCTGGAACAAGCTGATGTTGAATGCCTCTGCTCACCTCAGGAAAATTTCCAAGAAAAAAAGAAGGCAGCACAAAGAGACATCTGTGGATACATTTGCTCAAAAAGTTATCTGCTGGCCTTAAGTATCCCAGCATGTCTCCCTGAGAGAGGACTTTTTGAATCTTTTGACTCTGGTTAAAGTGCCCCAGCACTTTATCGTCTCTCAAAGAGGTAAATAAAGAAATACAAAGTTACAAACCATATATAGAGCAATGTGCTATATTAAATGTCATTTCCACTTTGTTTTTGTCTAGTTACTATGCTTCTTGATTTATCTGTTTTATATATATTGGAATATTCTCTTCTTATTTTATATAAGTATATATCACATTATAGTTGATTAAATATTGTATCCAAGATCCTGCAATAAAGCATTTGTGAATTAAGTTATTTGTCTGACTCCAAAGGGGTTTTTTTAGTAGTATTATTTTAATCAATGCATTTTAAAATTTCATTCAATTCAACATGAAGTACCTTAGCTACAAACAACACCTACAGTAATAGCAAGACACTTGGCCAACTGTTATTTCATATGAACAATTTTAGAACAATAAAGCTTGTATTTGTAGAGCTTCAAAGAAGCATCTGATTTATCTTTCAAGCTGACATAC
Source organism: Carlito syrichta (assembly GCF_000164805.1). NCBI lineage: Eukaryota > Metazoa > Chordata > Mammalia > Primates > Tarsiidae > Carlito > Carlito syrichta. The sequence goes on from NW_007047422.1 coordinate 221,961, forward strand.
TGCTTTTCATCAAAGATCCTCAGGCTCTTAGAAATTAATGTTTGAAATAATCTAATATCAAACTGGTATAGCAGTACTAAGTTGAATGTAGGCTTTTATCAAATAAATAATTTATCTTACTTTACATCTTTTAGATTTATACTAAAGTAATTCTATCATAGAAAATTTGAAAATACAAAAAACTATAGTAAGAAAAAAGTCACCCCAATTCCATCACTCTTAACATTTTGACACAAAAAAACATCACCTCTGATCCCCATTACTAACATTTTAATGTAGTATCTTTCAGTCTTTCTCTATTGCTTTTTTTTTTTTTTGCTCTGCTTTTGGTTTTGATTTTATACGACAATAATTTATCCAAGTTTTTTGAACCTGTCATAAAAAATGTTAATGGCTAGATAGCACTCCTTGAATGGTTGTACAAGAATAAAAATTGATCAAATAATAAGAATTTTTAACATTTTAAATTTTAATGGTAATAAAATTTCAAGGATTTGTTAAAATTATTAACTTGGATCTAAAAGTACTAATATAAAAAATTCTGTAAGATTATTGATAAATGAATAAACAGTAGCATATGTGGGATGATCCCATTTATGAAAAGAATATATTTGTGCACAAATATACCAGTAAGCATATGTAAATGCACAGGCCAAGGAAAGGAAAGATATACCTAAAAGGGTAAGAGTATTTACCTTAGGAGTACAATAGAAGCTCTTACAATGAAAACATATTAGTATATTATGCTTAATTTAGGATTGAAAAGTTTTTTTAAAAAAAGAACAGAAAATATGACAAAAACTTGAGCCAATATGGAAGGTAATTAGAAAATTAAAATAACATATCCCCACCACTGACAAAGAATTGCTATTAATATTTTAACATATGAATTTCCAAATATAAGGTTTTGTATACAAATGGCACATATATTTCTTATAAAAAATTTATCATACCAGGCGGGACATGGTGGCTCACACCTGTAATCTCAGAAATTTGGGAGGTTGAGGCAGAATGATTGCTTGAGTTCAGAAGTTCGAGACTAGTCTGGGCAATACAGTGAGACCTTGTCTCTATAAAAAACCAAAAAGTTAGCTGGGCATGGTGGTATGCGCCTGTAGTTGCAGCTGCTTGAGTGGCTGAGGTGGAAGGATCCCCTAAGCCCAGGAAGTTAAGGCTGTGGTTAACTGTGATTGTGCCACTGCACTTCAGCCTGGGTGATAGACTGAGACTTTAACCAAAAAAAAAAAAAAAATTGTATCACACTGTGTATACCTGCTTACAACCCTGTATTTATCATTTCTATATTGTGTGTATCTTCATGTTAATCAATCTCCTAGCTTAATTATAATCTATTTAAATTTCCTTCTTTTCTTTGTCTTTCTAAACAGTGATGCAGCACCATATACTTATATCAAGAATTTTACATATTTGTATAGTCATTTCCTTTATGAAAGTGACTTGTCCTCCAGAATCTCTCTTAAAGAGGCTTATTAACACTTAGTCCACATAAGGAAGTTTCTTTTTACACTTTTCTTTTTCCTGAGGCTCCAACTAAAATTGATTTTGTTTATCTGTAAAAGATGTTTAATTCTCTTTTATCTCTCTACACATGTATCCCAAACAAAAAGTCTTGTTCAAAGTGACCTGAATAGTTGTTCATTTCCAAGGACTTCATTTTTAGCACATTAAGCTTCATATTATTTGAGTCTCCCTTCCCAGTTACTGTAATATTACAATTATAGGACAATATTTTACTTCAGAAATCAATTCCTTGAGAATTACAGGTAATTGGTGCTCTGGTAATGTTATTTTATACATAAATAAGGGAAAGAAATTACTTTCTCTGAATAAGCAATAAGAAATACAGAGATTTAGAAGTATAACGATAAATATGTGTCCATTACCATTATTATGAACCCTGCACATTTGCACAGATACAACATTGATTAGATAAATTCCAGGGTTCTTTCTGACTCTAACATTCCACTACTCTGTGATCAATATGCTTGCCTTTCAATGTTTTTAAAGCACACATCTTGGGATATGCTTGTCTAACTATGTTAGAGATGGTCAACGCTTGATATAGTTATCTATATGCAGGCATTAATGCTTCATTTATCAGGAATGACAGGAAATAAAGTTTGTCATCTAAATCATTAAGCACATTTCCAGATCACTACTCTTAACTCCTTTAGCACAAACATGAGTTTGAGATTTGTTACAGATTTTTGTTGAAAATTTCCCATTTAGCATTACCATATATAGATAAAAGAACTTAATCTCATTGTGAAGAACTATAAATGAACTGTAGCAAATTATGACCTTCAGAAGTTTTTGAGGTGAGTAGAGATGTTTACCTCTTTACCATATGCCCCAAATTAATATGATAAACTCTATTAGCTAACTCAGATGTATGATAAATCTATTTAGAAGAACTTGTCTGATTTGCCAAATTTTGTTTTGTCTAGTTCCTCTGTTGATCTCTTCTGCTCTTCCCTACTGTCTCTGTATTTTTCTAGTAAATCTATTTCCTTAGTTTATATAAAATAACTTGGGTGATGACATTAAGGTATTCTAAGCTACCTGACCTTAGAGTTATTTATTCCCTACTTGGGTATTTATTTCATTAATCCCTTGTTTTAGTCTATATCCCAAATTTTGAGGTTACAACTCAAAAGAAATGGGATTTTTAGAATGTTCTTTTACTTCTACCTAAATGCATATTACAGTGTCTCTAATATTCATCTTTATTAATCATTTTTAATGGCATTCCAAAAGCCAATCTATGTTAGAGACACAGTCATCAGGAATTTCACTGCATACTATGAATCAATGTAAGAGAGAAAAGGGTGAATTAATAGAGTTCATGCCATCTTATCAAAACAAAAACATACTTCTCCAAAAAGGTTCCTTTCTCTCTCTGTCACCTACTGCATCAATTTTTTTCTTCCTATTTGGTCATTGTCTATTATTTTGCCTATTTTTAAAATATTTATCTTAACCCAACTGCCACCAAAAGCATTGCCCCATTTCTTAGTCTTTCTAAGGAAAAAAATACCTTAGAAGCTATCTATATTCAATGTCTTCAATTCCTTTTACTCCATTCTCCAACTTGGTTTTTGCCCTCTATCTTTCCACTAAAACTGCCCCTTGTAAAGTTATTCAATGATCTCCATGTTACGAACTCCAAAAGTCAATTCTCAGTCCTTGTGTCACTCAGCATTAGACAAATTTGATCTTTTCCTTCTTTATACCTCTTCCTTCTTTCTTAACCTGGGTTCAAAGACATCACCCACATTGGTCCTCGCCAGTCTCCTTTGCTTGTTCTATTTCATCCCCACAAACCTCTTAGTTTTGAAGTGCTACAGGACTCAGATTTCAGTCTTCTTTTCTCATTTTTTATTCATTTCATTAGAGATTCCATTTACTCTCTTAGTCTTAAACACTATTTTAATGAGAATGACTCATCTTTATATGTCTGGTCCTGATCTATCTCCATATTCCAGTATCATATATTCAGCAGTGTACTCAACATATCCTATTAAAGTCTACCTGACATCTCAAACTTAAGATAGTCAAAACTGAACTTCTACTTGTCTACCTGTAATCTGCATCCCCAGCCTCCCTACCTCAGTTTATGGCAAGGCCAATCATCAAGATGTACAAGGCCAGAAGACTGAGAGTTATCCTCCCACACCCCACAGCCAATCTGTCAGGGAAGTTGTCTCTGTTGTTGTTGTTGTTGCTGCTGCTGCTGTTCTACCTTCAAAATATAACCAGAAAACAAGTAAGCAATGGGAAAAAAATATTGACAAAGACCAAAACCAATTTTTCAAAGAATAATAAAAGTGTTAAAGCCTCAGAAAACCAAGCAATAAAAAAATGAGAAAACTCCAATTACCAACATCAGGAGTGAATTGGTACAGACCAAACAGGCATTAAAATAGATATTATGTGTGACTCTGTGTCAAAACATTGGACAACTAAATAATATGGACAAATTCTTTGAAAAGCAAATCTTACTAAAGCTAACAAGAAGAAATTGAAAATCTATCAAAAACAAAGAAATCTTCAGATACAGTTGTCTTTGTCAGTGAATCTTTTCAAAGAGTTGAGTTAGAAAAACACCAAACTGACACATCAAACTCCTGCAACTTTTTTTTGAGGCTAGCATCACTTTAAAGTCCCAATCTTACAATGACATTACAAAAAAGAAATAAGCTAATGTCTCTCATAAACATGATTTCAAAAATCCCAAACAAAATTTTTAGAAATTACTTTCAATTTTGCATAAGTGCTCTTGCCAATGCTACTAGTCAAGACAAATAAAGCTGTAAAGGATCAGAAAAAAAGAGATAGAAATGTCATTATTCATAGACATCACATTTTGTCTATAAACAACTAGCAGAAATAATAAACATTGCAAAGACACTTGATAAAAGGCCAATAAGAAAAGTGCTTATAGATTTACAAAAATATAAGATAATATTTTATAAACATTCTTTTCAAAATAGTCTCAGAAACATTACAAACCTAGGTAAGATTTTTTAAAGTAAGATTTATACAATAAAAATTACAAATTTGGGGGGAGAAATTCAAAGGTGACCTAAAAATGTAGGCATATATTGTGTCAGGGATTGACTCATTCAATATTATAAAGATACCAATTTTCCCCAATCAGCCTTCAAGATCAATGTAATCTCAATCAAAATACAAACAATTTTTATGGAAATATATGTAGAAATGTACAGGGCAAATAATAGTCTAGAAGGTCTTTAGGAAGAAGGAAAAAAAGCAAGATGACTTAAACTACCAGAAAATAAATATTCATTATAGTTCTAAAAAAAAAGAGAGAGTGAGGTATTTTTGCTAGTATAAACTAATAAACTGATAGTTCAGAATCGTGAGCCCAGACACAAACTCAAACTTATCATCTGATTCATAACAAAGGTAGCAAAACAATACAGTTCATAAAGAATAATATTTTCAGCAAAATGTGTTGCATGTAAGAAAAAAGGAAGAGAATTGCTAGGTCGTGTGCATCTTAAAAACACAAGAAGATACTCCAGCAAGTTTCCCCTCTCTCAATTAGATATCCATGAGAGAAAAAAGGAACTTACCCCTTACTTCAGTCTATAAACAAAAGTTCAATTCCACATAGAGCGTTAACCAAGTATGATAGTTAAAACAATACACATTGTTAGAAAAAACATAGGATAATACCTTTACAACCTGAGGTAGACAAATATCTTTAAAACAAGGCAAAGAAAAAACACTAAGTATAATTAGACTTACTAAAAATTGCAACTCAAATCACAGCATTAAGAGAGTAAATAGCAAGGTACAGAGTGGGAAATGTTTGCAATAAACATACATGACAAAGAATTCTGTTAGCTTTATACTACTACCATAACAAATTACCAAAAACCTAAGGGCATAACAACACAAATTTATTAACTTACAGTTTTGTAGGTCAGGATAGAATTCAGACATGGTCTCACTGGGCTAAATTTCAGGTGACAGCAAGCCTGGGTTCCTTTCTGGAGGCTCTGAGAGAGGATCTATGTCCTTGCTCATTCAAGTGGCTGGCAAAATTCAGCTGCTGGTAGTTGTAGGACTAAGGTCCCTATTTCTATGTTGCCTGTAAGCTGAGAGTCATTCTCAGTTTCTAAAGGCTGCCACATTCTTTGATTCATGGGGCCCTTCTTCCATCTTCAAAGTCAGCAATGGTGGGTCAAGTCCTTCTCACATCACATATCTCTGGATCTCTCTTCCGCATTCCTCTTCTACTCTGAAGGATTCATATTAGACCTGGGCCCACCTGTATAACCCAGAATAATCTCTCCATCTCAAGGACATTAGCCTTAGTCACATCAGCAAAGAACCTTTTATATCATGTAAGCTATCTTCACAGGTACCAGGGATTTAAATGTGAACATTTTTGAAGGCCATTAATCTGCCTACTACACTTTCATATTTAGAATACAAAAGTAACTTCTACTTATCAACATGGCAAAAATGGACATATACACTGCTTTACTTTTTTTTATTTTTCCATAGCTTTATAATCTCCTAACACACCATACATTACTGTCTTTTGCTTAATGTTTCTCTACTCAATGTAAGCTATCCTTGTCATGAAAGCAGAGATCTAGTATGCCAAGGACCTTATGCTTATTAAGAGTTGAATGAATAAAGTTAATGAATTAATCAAACGAACAGTTCATTCGGAAGTGTGTTTCTGTGTTTAATGCTTAGTAGCTGCTGGGCACAGTGGCTTAATCATAGCACTGTGGGAGGCCTAGGCAGGTGGATCACTTGCACCCAGAAGTTCAAGACCAGACTTCACAAAATAGCAAGACCTCTTCTCTACAAAAAATCAAAAAAATTAGCTGGAGGTGGTGGCATGCATCTGTAGTCCCAGTTACTCGGAAGGCTGAAGCAGGAGGATCCTGATCCCAAGTGACTGAAGCTGTGGTGGGTCATGACCATGCTACTGTACTCCAACCTGGGAGACAGAGTGAGACATGACTCAAAAATAATGCTTAGTAGAGCTCTCAGAGACAAAGGGTAAGGTTTACCTCAAATACTCTGCCTGTACTCTGTTTAACAACAACAAAAACACTGGAATTCTTAACTGAATAGCCTCCATCATTCAGGTATTAAAATTCAGTAAAATTAAAAAAAAAAAACAAAACTTGGTCAAAGATAAGGTATATGCTTGTAAAAGAAGAATAACTGGGTCTTTTTTATTGCAGAAAAAGGTTAACAGAGCAGGCCTGATAGCTATCATTAGAAGGACCTGCTTAGGAGACCCTGTGAACTTGGATTCAGATGTGTTCTCCTGTTTCCTGACTGATAATAGTGTTTGATGTGCCTAGACTGTTTGTGGAAACAACGAGGGTTATGCTAAATGCTTGCTTTCCTCTGGCAGTCCAGAATTTTGGTACATACTAGGCAAACAGTAGCTATATGACCATCCACCAGTAAAAATCCAAAGACCAGAGTCTAACGAGCTCCCCTGATAGACAACATTTCACATGTATTGTCAAAATCTGATGCTGGAAAAATTAAGTATGTCCTGTGTGATTCCATGTGGAGAGGACCCTTAGAAGCTTACACCTAACTTTCTCTGGACTTTGCCACGTGTCTTTTACCTTTGCGGATTTTGCTTTGTTTTCTTTTATTGCAATAAGCCTGAGTCATTGAGTGCAACTGTATGCTGAGTCCTGTGAGTCCTCCTAGTGAATCCCCAAACCTGGGGGGGTGGTCTTTGTGATCCCTAACACACTCATCATACATAAATTAGGTAGAAGAAACTTTGTAGCCCACTCTTCAAATTTCACATAGTGGCTCAGAAAACAAATGTCCAGGTTAGAGTGGAATACAGATATTGTTCCATATGAACTCATTCATTAGGGAGAAGCTGCAGCAGCTAGGACAGAACTTGGGCATTGAAAATGGAAAGAATGCAAACTCAAAGTGAATGCTTAGAGACCTCTGACATTTTTTCAGTGATTTCCATGTGAAGAAATAGGTAATACCTGAGCTGCTTCTGATTATCTACACTGGGACCCACAGCATCCAAGAATATGCTAATGCACAGTAAGGTAGATTAGGAAGAATGTAAGATAAAGTGGAATACAACTGTCCAGTCTATAGGAGACAATAGTTGTCCAATAATGGCTGACCATGACCATGCAGGAGTTTAAGTCCAATGCTGCCAGGACGTTTGAGTTATCAGGAGGACTCAGAAAAGCATATTCTTAAGCATATTCTTAAGTCTTTCAAAGTTTAAATCTTGGCAACAAAACAAAACAATTTTTAAACACCCCCCCCAAAAAAACTATTCTATGTAGTCTGCCAGTTCAGAATCTCTCCTGTCTGATGTATGAAAATTCATGAATCTATGGATTTAATTCATGTCACAAGGCTACAACAAAAGAGAAATATAAGACTAATTCCAATAGAAAAGCACAGCAAAGACCTGGGATCATTAGGCAAAATAATCTCAGCAGTGATTTTCTTTCAGGTAATACAATTAGAAAAGAAATCATAAGCAACAGCAAATAACATTAAAGCTGATAACATCATTAGAGTAACTTGAATCATTAACAGGACCTGAGGTTTTATTTCATTCCCTAGAATGGCAAACTTTACCAGCACACAAATGCAGATGATGAGGTCTACTTTTTTAGGCCAAGATGCAAGTATACATACAACCAGGCCCTTAGTAGAAGAAGAGCTGACTCATGCATCATTATGCCGAGGACGGACAGTTCTAGAATTATCACTTAACTAAAAATCTGGCCTCACTGGAATTGTGAAAATGCACTCAACCATTTTGGAGTTGTCAGGTATTTTAACTACAGATTTCAGACAATTGTTTTGTCCCCTCATCTCCTCTTACCATGTGTCTTTTCTCTGAGTTATCAGTTTGCTCTCCAGGTCAGTCCAAGAAAACTATGCCTTTGTAGAAATGTTGATTATATTTTCAGTAGGCTTCCAGTGGAAGTTTGAATTCTCTAAACTGGATTGCAGGTCCAAGCATGATCTCACAATTTCGTCCATTTTGAATGTAATGTGATTCTAAATTGATCATTTATTTGCGTGTCCAGAAAAAGCTGAGCAGGAGATGGAAAAACAACATAATCAGAAGTAAAAATGCTGATGTGATTATCTCAAATAACACATGTTGATGATAACTATTCTGGGCAGCTTATTTTATTCTTCCTCCTTGTTTTCAAGGTTATATCTCAATAACAAACCTCTTCTTACTAAAAATAAACTATTTTGTCTTTCAGAAATTAACCAAATATGTCACAGATTTGTGTGAGCTTATTTCTCATAGTGCAAAATCTGAGTTGATTTTATCTGAAGTTCTAAAGCAAACTAAAATTCTCAAACAACTCCATGCTCAAATCGGGCATGTAAAAATAAATATAGAGAGAAAGAGAGAGAATAGAATAGATTATATAGATTTATGCATATATAGATACAAAATACATCAAGAATAGAGATATTTGCTTTTTTATAATGCATGATGCAAAATATCATTTTAGTACTCTATTAATTCTGTTAAGTTTCTTTTGAAATACATACCATTTTGATAGGGCTAAAATTGTTTTAGAAAATAAAAATCAAAGATTTTTATCATTATTTATTGAGAAAAATAGTTACTACCTCCAAAAGTGTCAATGTAATGTCATGATAAATTTTACTAATAAAATAATACAATTTTGCTAATATTAATATGGTTCTATACATTTTTTAAAGTAACATATGTTTTGTTCCATAAATGACTTTTTATGCCTTTTGAGAATAGTAGCAGTTCAAGATTTCTTTCTGGTTTTTGCAGCATGGGCATACACTGTGGTTTGAGCATGTTCTCGTGAGTTTATGTTAGAAACTTAATTCCCAATGCAACATAGCTGAGGGGTGAGATCTTTATGAAGTGAGATCATGAGTGCTTAGCCATCATGAATGCTTTAATACCTTCAATGTGGGACTTGGTTAGATATCTTAGATATGAGTGTCTGACAAAATTGAGTTTGGTCCCTCTCTGTCTCTTGGGTGTACACTCTTACTCTTCTGCCTTCTGCCATGATGCAGCAACAAAACCCTCACAAGATATGGGCCCCTTGATCTTGGACTTCTGAGCCTCCAGAACACCAAGAAAGTAATTTATTTTCTTTATAAATTACCCAGCCTGTAATATTCTGTTACGGCAACACAAAATTGACAAAAGAAAATTGGTACCGAGAAGTGTGGCTGTTGCTAACAAAAACTTGAAACTGTGGAGTAGCTTTGGAACTGGGCAATGGGTAGAGTCTAGAAGAGCTTGGAGGAGTAGGCTAGAAAAAGACCATGTTAGCATGAATGGAGTATTAAGAGTGATACTGGAGAATGTTCAAAAGACAAGAGCTGTAGGAAAATCCTAAATCTTAGGTATTATTTAAGTGATTATGATCAGAGTGTTGGTAGAAATATAGGCAGTAAAGTTGATTCTGATGAGGTCTGGGATGGAAAAGAGAAGGAACTGGAAACTAGAGTGAAGACCATCCTTGTTATAAAGCCCCCGCCCCCCATTGGCTAAATTATTACCATGCCCAAGAGCTCTCTGAAAGGAGGAATTTTAGAGCCATAAAATTTAGAGCTAATTTTAGAACTATCTGGCAAAAAAAAAAAAAAAAATTCTAAGTAAAATATTGAAGGAGTTGCATGGCTACTTTTAACTGAGTATAGTAAGATTCAGGCAGAGAAAACTTATTTGAAGATGGAAATTATAATTTTTTTAAAAAGCAAAATGGAAAGATTTGGAAAACTTCACAGTCTGGCCATGTAGAGAATAAAAAAGCATTTTAGGAGAGCAAACCAAAGGATGGCCAAGGGACACTTTGCTAAGAGGATTAATATGTATAGAGGGAGCCAAATGCTATTTATCAAAACAGTAGGAGAAAGACTGTAAAGGAATTTCAAAGACAATTGAGGCGGCCTTCCCATCACAGGCCCTAAGCAAGAACTTGAGGGCAAGATATCCAGAGAGGAACCAGCTGGAACCTTAGCATTCAATACCCAAGTCTGCCCCAGACTTTGCTTCTCACCTTCCAGTGTAGTGCTCCTCAGATGCCCCAGCTGTGGCTCAAGTGGGTGCAAGTGTGGTTCATGCCACAGCTCCAGAGACTGCAAACTGTGGGTCTTGGTAATATACACGTGTGCTGGCTCTGCCAAAGTGAAGAGTACACAAGCTGTGAGGCCATGGTGGCCTCCACCTAGATATGACGTGGTAACAGGCTAGGGATTCACACAGATTTGTCCCAGGAGTAGAGCTACTGCAAAGAGTCCCTAATAGGGCAATATCTAGTGGAGCTGAGGGAACAAGACCACCCCAGAGAACCCAGTAGTACAGATTTACAATACCAGTCTGTAACTCCAGCCTGGGAAATCTACAGGCATGAGATTTCAACCCATGAAAGCTGCTTAATAGACTGAGCCCAACAAAGCCATAGGGTGGGACTACCCAAGGCCTTAGGGTCCCAACCCCCACCCCCGGTGTGCCCAGGATGCAAGACATGGAGTCAAAGGAGGCTATTCTCCGACTTCGAGTCTGAATGTTGTTTCTCTGTCTGGTTTTGTATTTACTTGGGACCAGTTACCTTTTTTTCTTGCCTACTTCCCCTATTGGAATGAAAATGTCTATCTTTAAGACAGCCTACTATTGTATTTTGGAAACACATAACTTGTGAATTTCACGGGTACATAGCTGGAGAGAAATTTGTCTTGGGATACACTGTGCTTAAGTCTCACCCATATCTGACTCAGATGAGAATCTGGACATTGATGTTTTGAGTTGGTGCTGGAATGAGTTAAGACTTTGGAGCTATTAGAATGAAATGAATGTATTTCATATGTGGAAAGGACATGAATTTTTTGAGCCAAGGGAAGAATGCTATACTTTGAAGGTGTCCCCCAAAGTTCATGGGTTGGAAACAATTCCCAATGCAACAGTGTTAAGAGGTGGGCCTTTAAACAGTGATTAGGTCTTGAGAGCTCCACTCTCATGAATGGATTAATGCCGTTATCTCAGAAGTGGGTTAGTTATCAAGACAGTACGCTCACTCCCATTAAAAGAGAAGTTGGTCCACCTTGGCCTTCTGCCTTCTAACATGAGATGATGCAGCAAGAAAGCCCCCTTGATATTAAACTTCTAGCCTCTAGAATTGTGAGAAATAAATTTCTGTTTCTTTATAAATTACCGAATCTGTGGTATTCTGTTATAGCAACACAAAACAGACTATGACAGCATGTCTGACAAATAATACTAAAATTAAATACAGAAAGCCCAGTTTCTTGTTCTGGCTCAGTTTCTAGCCATTGAATTTTGTGGATATTCATCTTTTCTTCCCTGAAAGAATTTAGCACTAATTGCATTAAATATATATTCAAATGTCTCTTTCTGGGGTGTGTAAATAAAATAAGTAACTGTACAGAACAGAGTTAATTTACAATTAAACTGAGAAAAGTCTGCCTTTATCTCAGGGGAGTCTGTATGTCAGCTTTGACCTTTGGCCAAGATGAATGTAGTGGGATTCATGATGCACAGCTGAACATCCAAAACTCCCCTGGAGACCCTCCAGGACCCAATTGTTTACTGATGGTTTTCACCTAGTATAACTTGTTAGCCTGGCTTGACTACATATCCAGAGGGAAATAAGCACCCCCTGTGGGAACTTCTGCCCTGATTTCTCACACAAACTTGGTAGATTAATTCAGAGACAAAGTATTTCCTTGGGCAAATAAGGACCCTGCAAAACTTGCACTTGGATGTCTATCAAACTCTCAATGCTTGCCTACTCTCTTTCCCTTATTATACACTGTATCTGTAAATAAGAACCTTACATGAGTATGCTCTGTTGAGTCTAGTGAGTCCTTTCAAATATTTGAATTTATGGAAACTTTGCAATATCTAATGTACAAACTTTGCTTATCTTTTCAGCATTGCTGAACGTGTATGGTCCATTGAAATCAGCCTTCACAATTTCTCTTTCTGACCTTCGGGGTGATTGTATTCAAGTTTCTTCCATCAAATTATACTCTGCCCTTCTTTGGTTTGCAAATAATTCACATTTTGAAAAAACCTTTTCCCTGAATTAAATAAGTATATTGTTCTTTTCTTTTTTTTTTTTTTTTCCTTTGAGTCAGGGTCTCCCTCTGTCACCCTGGCTGGAGTGCAGTGGCATGCTGACGGCCACCGGCAGCTTCCACCTGCTAGGCTCAGGTGAGTTTCTGCCTCAGACTTCCAAGTAGCTGGAACCACAGGCATGTGCCACCACGCCTGGCTTTTTTTTTTTCATTTTTTTTTTTTTACTGCAGAGATGAGATCTCGCCATGTTGCTTAGGCTGGTCTTGAACCCCTGAGCTCACGCAGTCCTCAGGCCTCTCCCTCCCAAAGTGCTGGGATTACAGACATGAGTGACAGCGCCTGATCTGTATTGTTATTTTCTATAGTCTTTAACACCTACACATTGTATACAATCACAATAATATTGCTAGATATATTTATATAGCACAACTAAGATATCTTTGGTACATAAACATTAAATCTCCAAAATTCTGATAAATTTAATAATTCTCAGATTTAAAGGTTTAAACACATGGGAAATAACTTTGCAACAGAAATGAACAGAGACAAAAAATAAAGCTTCTGACAAGTATGTGTGCACAAGTTTGAGGGTTTAATAAAGGCCATCAGCAAAGAATGTATTTGTTGAAGATTAAGAATAAGTTAAGGGAAACAACTGAGAGAAACAGGCTGCATCTGGAATGCCAAAGTAAACAAAAGGCAATTCCTAAAAATGCACTTAGGCATGCTAATCAATTAAGCAGGCCCATTTGGAAGTTCCCTATCTTTCAGCACACTGGATATAGCATGTCCTCTGGCATGCTAGGGGATCTATTGAACTGCTTTAATGGGAAGTGTCTGTTCTATGCCGTTTAACTGCTCCTACCTGCTCCCCCTAGACAGAGGACTGTTTAGTATAAACAATTATTACAGTGGCTAAACTATTCTCTGTAAGCTACCTACAATGAGAATGAGTTCGCTCTTTCAGAAGAGAATATATGAGAATCAATGTCTCCTCTTAGGAAAGGGAACAATATCGTGATCCTGGGAGATATGAGGCAACTCCCAGAAGTACCCAATGAACTAGAGCCAATTTTCCCCCTTCGTTTCCACCAATCTTTTTGCATGTGGGTTAGATCCTTGTTCATTATTCTCTACCTTATTTTTCTCAGGATGTCTCCATGTACTCGATGCTTCCATTACTTTTTCCCTGTATCCCTACACTTTTCCCAGCACCTGTTCTCCCACATAGGACTTTTAGCCATAGATATCAGTCTAGGACTAGTTTGAATTTGCTCTGCTTCTGTCCAAGCTTGATGTATAATTTTTACTGCATTCCTTGAACTACATTCCTTTTCTCATCACTGGCCTCATTCCTGTCAAATCCCTTCATCTGCCAACTCATTCCCTTCCCTTTCAGCATGACACCCAGCTGGTACCAGACTTGACCTAACCACACAGTCCTGAGAATATATACCCTCGTAGAGAAGAAAATATTTTTCTCAATCTTTCTTAACCCACTTTCCACAGAATGTGTGACCGCACCCAGCATGCCAATACTTCTTTGAGACCCTGATTTGAATTATTTCAGATAAATACTCAGACGTGGGATTGCTGGATCATATGGTAGTTCTATTTTTAATTTTTTTGAGGAATCTCTAAACTGTTTTCAATAGCAGCTGCACCATTTTGCATTCCCACCAACCGTGTGCAAGGGTTCCAATTTGTATCATACACTTAAAATTTGTTAAGAGGGTAGATCTCACGTTAAGTGCTCTTATCACAATAAAATAAAATACACTTCTCTGACTTCAACTTCTAATGTCTTGTCTGCTTTTGCAACATCACTAGCAGCAAGTCTGTCAAAGGATTTTTCAGCCTAGTCTTTATGGTCCAACGCTTTCTGTCACTATGTTGTCCCTCTTTTCACTCGGTGAACTCTACCAGGCCTGATGAACAGTTTTGCAAAGCTTGTGCTTAGAAGGCAGTTTTCTGCCAACACAAGAAGTCATTTTCTGTCAAATCAGTTTTGGGGGCTTATGAAACCAACGAAAGTGTTCTGTGTATCTCAGATCCATGCTTCCCATCTGCCTTCTATACATTAAGAAGGATGCAATACTGTTTAATTGCCACTCACTCACCTCTATCCCTCCTCCACTTGGATTATCTCCATTTACAACTTGCTCCATCTGCTATGCCTTCTTCTGCCAACATCCTCATGTGTATAGGGGATTCAGAGCAGGAAACATAGAAGAATGGGGAATGGGTCGGATACCAGTAAACCAGACCACTCAGGAGGTCAGCTGAAGAGCCAGAGATGCTGTGGCAATCAGAGATGCTGATGGCAATCATCAACTTGTTATTCATGAGCATGTCTGAGGGTATCACTTAGATTATAAAAATAAGGTGTCCTGCTACATGAATTAGAGTTCTGATCTAAGTTATGTAGAGATTTATAACCCTGAAGAGCTTCTGAAGAAATATAACAGTCATTTAGATATACTGCATGTGCTTAAATATTAAAACAAAAGAGAAACATGAGAGGCATTTTAGAAAATAAACCTGAAGAAATACTATGTGAAACGGGGAGCTAGGGGAGCTACATGCACCAATTCATGCTTGGCAGGGGCGGGGGGGTGGTTAAGTGGTTAAGAGCAATTATATCATACAAAACAAATAGCAATACCTCACTTTAGGTAAGGAAAAATAGGTTTACTTCCCTAGAATAATGTTTTCTCCAGTGTAAAGGATAAAAGAAAATATTTTTCATTGATAAATCACTATTTAAAATGTAGGTTAGTTTTATTATTCCATGCTAGTGCATTTTTTCTATTCTACCATGTGAAAACTGTGGTAAATTTTGGAAGAGAGTGTAGCTACATTAAACATTCCCAAGAATAGGGCAAAAAGCCTCAGTAACTGTTTCAAAGAGAAAGTTTGATGTGCACGTGCAGTTCTAGTTAGAGATGTGACTCAGTTTGAAGATCATTATAAGGAAAATAAAAAGCTTATTCTCGCAGTTTATCACTTTACCAAAGATGAAGTGATGTTAACGGTGCCACACACAGAAAATATTCAAATTTCAATCACTTCAGTTCTTAACAGAAACTTTTGCAAATATAAGTTTTTTTAATACTTCTCTAAACGGATACTTGCAGGTATAATACAAAGCTCTTTTTCTGATCCCATTGAACAACTGTGAAAAACTACACATTGTAATGAAATCGTCTCTTCACAAGATGTACCTTCAATTCCTTTTTCCCTGACACTTAATGAACTAGTTTGGTTAATAATAGACAAAATCTTGGCTTACAGTCTCAAAAATCATTCTTCTGACAAGAATTCATTGAACTGGAACGGTGTTTATTTTTGTGCATGCATACATTATCCCAAAATGGATATGTAAAATAAGTAATTATTGTTCTTGATAAACATGAATTAGAGCGTATTCATCCACTTGTCTTTTTGATTCATGAATACTTATCAGGTATCTCCCAGAAAGATACTCTAGAAAAGATGTGACTACTACTACCGTTACTACTAAGTAGTCTGACACCTAAGGATTCGATGAAGTTCTCAAACATTCTCACATTTAGTAAGGCACAGTGGCTCATGCCTGTAATCCCAGCATTCTGGGAGACTGAAGTGAGAAGATCACCTGAGTCCAGGGTTCAAGACCAGCCTGGGCAACTCAGCAAGACCTCCTCTCTACAATAAATCAAAAAATTAGCCAGGTGTGGTGGCACAGGCCTATAGTTTCAGCTACTTGGAAGGCTGAGGCAGAAGGATTGCCTGAGCCCAAAAGATCAGGGTTGCAGTGGTCATGAGCATACCACTGTACTTCAGCCTGGGCAACAGAATGAGACTCCGACTCAAAAAAAAAAAATTTCTCACACTTGAAAGAGATTCATATTTACAGCAAAATAACTTTTAAGACTGCTTAATTTCCAAAAATGCCCTCAACTTATAAATATGATCATACTTCTCATTCTCAGACAGACTGTATCAGAAACAAATTATGTTTGATAAAGGATAGATAAATTGTCACAATCTAGGTGCACACTTCTGTCTGGACCTTACCTTGGAAGAAAATATTTTTCTCATTCTTTCTTTACCTACTTCCCACTACATGTGTGACTGTACCATGCTGCACAACTAATAACTGAGGCCTCAAGCCATCTTGCCAGGGAATCACCCTGGGATCTTAGCAAACCACGTTTCACATTAGCATCATTCTTTGCCTGTCTGCTATACCTGCTGCTCCACAAATACTCTTTCCTCTACCTTGCCAAATATCTAGTTTTCACAAATCACATCTCTTTATAGCTAAATAAAACAACTCTAACCCCAAATTAACTCAGACCAAAAAACAAGGGATCTTCTGGAAGCAAAGGAGAACACTAATCTACCAACATATATTTATGTCCACTGAGCTACAGTGATCTTCACTGCCATCTGACATCTCTAAAATTCTTGGCCCAAAGTACATTTTGTATTGTTCTTGTTTCAGTAGAATTCTAGAATGCAAGTTTGTTTTCAATGAGAAAGGACTTCCAGTGTTACAAGATAAAACTTTGGTCAGAATTCAGATCAAATTCTTATAATAATGCTTAAAGAAGGGCAAAATTATGAACTTCGCAGTAACTTGGATAGATTTTGAGTCTATAATACTCAGTGATCTATCACAGAAACAAAGAAGTGAGTACCCCATATTCTCACTCATAAACAGACCCTGAACAATTATCATAATACTATAAGAAAGGGATTGGCAGTAGTGGGAAACGCTAGGGGACAGGGGGTGGGAGCACACTTCATCAATAAGGATAACTGATCTCAAACCAGGTGAAGAGAGGCCCAAACTTTACCTGTTCAATGACCATTTGTATACCTTACCCTGAATTATACCCCATACCTTTAAAAAAAAACAAAAAAGAAAATTGTATTTTTATAATAGCAAAGGAAATAAGCTCAATTCATGAATCACAAAAAAAAGCAATTCAACAATTTCCCATGACTCTGAGCTCGAGCACTTAAGTAAACCACTGCCATGTCAATAAGGAAAACATGCAGTTTAAAATCAAAGGAGCTCATTTATCTGTAGTTATTTATAATAGACACTTACTGGCTGTTAGATTTAAAATGTCCCAGATGTCTAAAGTTGTGACCTGACATGATGTTGCTTATTATTTCTCAATAGAACAGATTGAATTAAAGGGTGCAAATTCTGCTACTAAAAATGATTTCATGAGCAGGCAACTTGTAATGTAAGAAAATAGTAAAGAAACAGTGGAAAGTCATCAGAACTGAGGCCTCAAGCCATTTTGCCAGGGAATCACCCTGGGATCTTAGCAAACCACGTTTCACATTAGTATCATTAGTATCATTCTTTGCTTGCCTGCTAAACCTGCTGCTCCACAAATACCTTGAGTACCTTTAGCATCTTACTACTCAAAATATGTGATCCCTCTATCCGCAGCCTGAATATCACCTGGGGCTTGTTAGAAATGCAGAATTTGCCGGGCTTGGTGGTTCAGCCTGTAATCCCACGCCTTTGGGAAGCTGAGGTGAGCGGATTGCCTGAGCCCATGGATTCGAGACCCGCCTGGGCAGCGAGACCTCATCTCTACAATAAATTAAAAAATCAGCCGGGTGTGGTAGCATATGCCTGTAATTCCGGCTACTTGGAAGGCTGAGGCAGAAGGATCGCCGGAGCCCAGCAGGTCGAGGCTGCGGTGGCCGGGAGCGGCCACTGCACTCCAGTCTGGGCGACAGAGTGAGACTCCAACTCAAAAAAAAAAAAAAAAGAAAAGAAATACAGAATTTCAGGCTCAACTCCAGACCTACTGAGTCAGAATCTGCATTTTAACAAAAACCCTAGGTGATCTGAAGGAACAATAAAGTTTGAGAAGCACTGTTTCAGAGTACAAACGAAAACTGAGAGTTTTTCCTCCTAATTTAGAGCAACAACGCATCACAAGGATTATATCAGACAAACCACCTTTTTGAGAGAGAGAGAGAAATCCCAGAGAGATACTTTATTTTTGTGCATTACGGCTTCTCAGTGACAGCACTAGAATTTCTGTATAAAAGAGATTGAAGTCTATCTGAAAGTATGTATTTTCTATTTTTTAGTTGTATTTTTTTCTTTTTCTTTGGTATTTTATTTTATTTTAGAGTTGTGGGGTACAACTGAGAACTTACCACATAAGTAAGTTGCATGCAGATAAAGTTTGGGCTTCTAGCTGTCCCTTTCTCCCCCTGATAGCAGACCAGGTACCCAGTATGTTGCTACACGCCCCCCTCCCTCCTCCATCTCTTCCTCCTCTAGCAGTGTCCAGTGTCTGCCAATCCTACATGTGTGCTCAAAAGCACATAATTTCTATAAAATTTAGAAAATGACTCTAATCATATAGAGAATGAAGAAGTGGACTGATGTACCTGGAATATTCTTCTGCCTGGTAAATATTAAGCAAATATTTTTGCAACTCTAGAAATTTGAGGGGTTTTTTTAGCTTACTGTTGACAGGTATCCTCAGGAGATAGACACAAAACCATTTGACTGAGGATATGTAAATGTCTACAAGCCAGGTGCACACGCCTGCCTGTGCCTAACCAGACATCTCTGATAATATATGCCCTCACTGGGAAGAAAATATTTTTCTATGATTTTAGTTGGATTCTATATTTATGAAAGATTGCATCTGCAAATTTGAATAGTAATTGAGCAGATTTCTAATTGTTCTTTTTTCTAGGCCTCTTCTATGGTTCTAAATTCACATTTTCAACTTTTGGCAAAGGCATTCTTAAGTCAAAGGACATGAAATGCATTTCAGCTACCTGTTCATCTATTCAACAAATATGTATTGAATATCAGATATATTCCAGATTATGTATAGGCACTAAGTGCTAGAAATACAATTATTAAAAAAAACATAGCACCTGCCCCTGAGAACAAGGCTGGTGGAGATGACATTCAAACAAATAATTACACAAGGTATTTGAAGTGCATAGGAAAGAATACAGACATTAAAGGGCAGCAAAAAATCCCTCATGCAAGTGTTCACAGAGAAAGAAACACATGACCTGTGACTTTGATTCGCCGCCATATGCATTTCATTAGTCACTGTATGTTACGACTGTTTGAGGCTGGCTAACTGTCTCAGTACATGCTTTTGTGATTATACCATTACTGAGACTAAAAAGAAGCCACACATTAGTAATATTGTGTTACCAAGAACACCTAGGGCTGAACATTTTATAAACAACCCAAAACATATAGTTCCCAATAAATATCATCTCCACAAAATGTCACCTTGAATGGTTTACATTTGTTCTATCTGTGAATTCTAAATTGCTAAATTTTCAAATTGATTAAGACCAAATTAACTGTGATTGACTGTTACTATCACTCAAACATAAAATACCATAAAAATAACTATTAAACCGCAAAACACAATGTTTGATAATAATGACTATGTAGCAAAAAGCACTCAAATCAATTGTGATGCATCAAAAAAGAAACTGAAAAAATTTAAGTATGTATACCATTTTGAAAACTTGATTTTACATAAAATATGGAAAGAATTGACAATATAATCCCTGGGCTAGGGCAGCTGTCAGTTTTCTGCATGAGATTAAAGGTACCTATACATCAATTAATCAAATGACTCAACATCCTCCTAAGTGGAAACATGTTCTGGTAGAGTCAAATATTGGTTTATATATTGAGTTATGATTGTGTAGATAAATAAGTACAGATTTCAGCATGTTCCTCAGTCTTTCCAAAATAATTGTGAAAGTGAAACCTTCCTTTGCAATGACAATCCATTGAAAGTATTCCTAAAGGTACCTCTAGCTTTATGATGCTTAGATTTGGCAGTACTAGTGGGACTCAGATCTTGGTGAACTATACTTGCAGAGATATGAGTGCATGTATGTGTGTATATGAATGTCTGGAGGCTCATTTATTTTAGATTGTATCATTAGAAATGGTGTTGAGATTTTATTTTGCACATTGCTTAAGATATTTTGGAAGATTCTTTTCTAAGTTTATGTCTTAATCATCTTAACTGAAGCAAATCATTTTTCCTTTTCTGGGTATTTGATTTTTAGAATAGCAAGAGCCATTCAGATCCAAATCTGGTGAATTACATATATAATCATGAGAAATTTTTGAACAAAATTGGACCATGAAAAAAATGATTACAAAGATACCATTTTCTGACAATGCTTACAAACCAATTTCAAGGCCATTCTCGATTTCAAAACAAATTAACACTATTATATTGAAATAAATAGTTTCCAAAGACTACCGCTAATAATTTTGTTTTAAAGAATTGATGAGTTATTATGCACACCAAGGCATGGTTTATATCTTCTACCTAATATTATGTTTAAAAAATGGTAATAAATATGTTCATCAGAGTATATGACAATATTTTCTCTAAACCAAGTTTGTTAGTTATGGAAATTGCAACTTAAATCCAGATTTCTAGTTCCTACCAAAGTTCCTAGCAAATCGTTGACACTCAATAAATGTTGATTATATAGGCAGATGAGTGAAAAAATAAGCACGTTGGCAGAATCTATATAACACTGTGGACTCTATTAGGCACGAATGTAACCAAAATTCTATACTGATCCGACTTAAAGATATTCCTTAACTATATGATTTCTATAGGAAATTGCCACATAGCTGAAAGGCAATGAGTAATGAAAACTTGCCTAGAAATTATCCTAGCCAAATATTCTTTTAAAAGATTTAAAAATAAAAACATTTAAATATTTATCATATTTCTTATGAAAAAGTATGGCATCAAACTAAAAATAGGCACCTTGACCAGAGAACTCAATCGCCACATGAT
The DNA here is from genome assembly GCF_000164805.1 of Carlito syrichta. NCBI lineage: Eukaryota > Metazoa > Chordata > Mammalia > Primates > Tarsiidae > Carlito > Carlito syrichta. The sequence goes on from NW_007047422.1 coordinate 243,447, forward strand.
TGTGAAGATGAATACGCCTCAGCCCCATTAATCACAAACACCACATGCTGTATTCTTGTACAATGCTAACATTTTCCACAGAGTATTCTGGAATTCTCAAGAATTGCAGCCAATAAGTTTTTTTAAACTATTCATTGACTTAAGTTTTTCTGACACTTATAGGTTTATAGTGAACATAATATGTAATTTATATGTAGAAACATATATTGGATAATATGTATATACTATACATATAACATGCATAGATGATATATATATTGTTTTTGTCATATATATGGTTTATACTATACATGAATAAATGAGCAAACTATATGAAGATAGTTAAAAAAGGAAATAAAGATAAGCAAAAATAAAATGTCCCCAGAACAAACTGAAATTCAAATTCTTAAGATTATCCTATCCCAAAAATCAGTAGATTTTAATCTTACCAGAAATGTTATACATTGAGAAAAACCACATCAGTTGTCTAAGACAAAGTATGAAATATACAAAAATGTAGGGTCCAAAAATCTCTAATCAAAGCTCCATGTCTAATTTCAGCTTTTATTTGCACATGGCAGGGACTGAACTATCATACCTGAGTGACTTTAACACTACCTACATACCAAATGTCAATAAATGTCTCATCCCCAACGGTAAAATATCCAATTTGATTCATTCCACCCTGACTAATTGCCTTAGGCAAAGATGCATGAAAGTTTCTATTTTATATGTAGTTTGATAGGCTTTATAAATAAAAAAAGATTCAACCAATATAAATATTATTTGGCTCTATATTTTTAAAAGAAGGTGCTAATAGCAGGAATGTAGTGAAATTTGTGCCAAGAGTTTCTGTTCATCCAAAGAAAAAGGTCTCCCTTGGTAAAAATATGAATATTAAAGGAAATCTAGCAATGGTTATAAATCATGACTACAAAAAGTCCGAAGACTTTCTATAACAACATAAAAGAATCTCTAGAATCCTGAAACAAGAAAATAGAATCACAGATGCATTGAAACTATACACTCCTTCCAGGGAAGTGTCACATAAGGGCAGTGGTTAAAAAGAAAAAAAAAAAAATCTCAGTTCAGTTACGCCAAGATAAATAAGAGTTTCACCACCTAAAGATATCTTTCTTCCAAGACTACAAATTCCACAGGGAGATATAAGATCAACAGAAATCATGGGAAAGGAATTGTTCTAATCTTTCCTCGGAGGCTTTAGTGAGAAGGAGCTCAGACTTACAAGCACTCAACCTGAAAAAATTGGATGACAACCCAATCTCAAATCATTTAAACTGCCGTCTATCCATAGAAATCCAGAGCTGAATTGGAAAAAACAATCTGATATGTGTGTCATCTCCAATTTTCTGTGGCAGAAATTGAGTCTTTGAAAAATATATACCATACAAGGCTGAGCACCAAACTGTAATTTACAAAGAGTCCCAAATAGAATGCAGGCAGTCCTAAAGATGTTGAGAACATGTTCACAATCACAGACTGAAGTTCTGCCAAACCTCCACAGACAACTTCCTATTGTGCTTTAAGCACTGTTAGAGGTCCCAATGGCATTGAGATATCACAATTATGGGTCATCTACCAAGGGTTACACAGCACGGGATAAGGTTCTATTTTTTTTTTTATAATCTCTGTAATGTATTGTGAGTGGTAAGCATCATATTTTCCTGATGAGAAACCTAAGAATTCCTTCACTAGCAATATTTTCAAGATTAGAAAGCAGCCATTTTTACTTTTTTTAAATGTCTTCAAAACTTTGGATAGTGACAGGAAGCTTAAAAATATCCAGAAATTCTTCTTCATTTCAACATCTGGCCCAAGTTACCTTCATCTCTTGTCAGTATTATTACCAACTACAAACATGTTTGCTCAGGTACTCCTCTAAACATATTTAAGTTGATGACTAAATATTTCATTGTGAGTTTAAATTGTTGCAAAGAATAAATTTTGCTTCACTTGATTCCATGGAATCTAAATGTTATATTGTTTTAAATTCACCATCTTCCAACTCAAAATAGATATGAATAAGTACTTTCCTAACAAGTAGAAATGTTGTCTTTTTCTAATTAATCTATTTTTATCCCATTTCCCACACTAAAGTTTATATGCTGTATGTATGCATGTATGCACGTATCTATTTGAAACTTAGATCTGCCCTGTATAGAGTGTTAGCCAATAGTCATTAGCCACTAACCACATGTAGCAATTACAGACTTGAAATATAGCTAGTTCAAACTGAGATGTGTTATAAGATAAAACGCACAACCAGATTTTCACAGCAATATAAAATAGAATATAAACTATCTTATTAATCATTATATATTGATGGCATGACAATGAAATAATATTTTGAAATATTGAACAAAATAAAATTATATTATTAAAGTGACTCTTCTCTGTTTCTTTTACTTTTAATATAATTCACAATTATATGTATGACATTCATATATAATTCTATTAAAATTACATTTATATTAGATATTGCTGGTTTTTCTATTGATCACCTAACAAATTTCTAAATTAAATTCTTAATTTAATTAAATTAAATTCCTAAAATTTTAAAATATATTTTCAATTAAGTTATCTTTCTTAATATTAATTAAACAAAATTGATGAAAAAAACATCAAACTTCAAAATACTTTGTGGAAGTCAGTTGGGAAGATGGCAGCTGAGCCAGTCAGACTATGTGAGTCCCAGTGTGAGTGAATGTGTGGAAAATTTAGTGTATGTGTTGGTGAGTGATTGGGCATGTGAGTGACTGACTGAGTGAGGGCTCAGGAGCAAGCCATCAGGGCTCTCCTGGTGCAGTGGCTGGTGTAGTGGCTGGTGCTGCAGCTGCTCGACTTGGAACCCAGTGACTGCCAGGATGCAGAAGCTAAGCGCTATTTTTTTTTCTTTTTTTTAAGTAAATATAAAACTCTTACTGGGAAGAAGATGCTGGGAGAGATTGACTAAGTGAGGGATTGTGAGCAAACGGCCAGGGCCCTCCTGGTGAAGCAACTTCTGCTACAGCTGCTCTGCTTGGTCCCTAGTTTTACCCAGGTCACAGAAGCCGAGCGCCATTTTTTTTTTAAACGGACAAAAGTTTTTCTGCAAAGAAGCAGTAGGACAGACTGCCAACTCCAAGCTCTGCCTCACTACTGCAGTGGGAGAGACTGCCACCTCCATGCTTTACCTCACCACGGCAAGGACTGGCTGGACACTGACAGCAAGGGTCTCAGAGGGATCCCAGAGGCAGAGTCCCACAGGAGAAGACAAAAGAGGCACCCTGCCACCATCTTGAAAACAGGGCAGGAAAGTGCTCCGACTTGCTCACCATGGAGCAACAGACCTGATCTCAGGGGTTGATCATGACCCAAAGGGAATATCCTGAAAGCACAAACTTTGGAGGGATCTGATGAGTGCTAAGTCTCAGGCACCCCACCCTCTGCCCTAATTCAGCTTCAGGGCAAAGGGTGTGGCCAGAAAAGGATGAGGAAGACCTCCAAAGAGATCAGTGGTGAGTCTGGCGCTGACTCAACACCCCTCCTTCCCAACAATTCTCTGAACATCAGACCCACATAGCTGGGGCATGACTGAGAGGGAGTTGGAGCCTGGACATCAGCCACAATGGGAGAACTCCATTCCAGGATAGGCTTGCCTGGGGCACCCCCGTGAGTACATACCTAGGGAAGAGATAATCCTGCACCCACCCACCAGAGGGGATCCCCTTGACCATATGAGAGTGGGAGGGGAGCACTGCAGTCGGCCCACCCCTATTGCCCTTCCTCCTTCCCTGCTGTGGACACTGGGGAGAGAGTGAAAGAGGTGGAAGCTCTGCAGGAGATAGCAGAGAAGCAAATGAGAGGAACAATTACAGAACCTGCCACAAGAGGGCAAGGGGTTTTTATTTATTTGTTTTTTAATTTTTAAAAAATTTTTGCCTGGTTGTTTGTAAGTTTTCCTATTTTTTAAATATTTTTCCTTTGTGCATGAATGTGTATTTGAGGATTTGATCTGCACATCCCCTTTTTATTCTTTTCTTCTTTTCTTTCTCTTTCTTTGTTTTTTGTTTTCTGTTTATGTGTGTATGTGAATGACTGAGTGTTCGCCTTTCAGTTTTTGTTTTTTGTTTGATGATTTGTTTTTGCTCTTTTGTTCTTCTTTTTTAGTTTAAGATGTGTGTGAAGATGTGTGTGAGAGTTCAATCTGAATTTCTTTTTTTTTTTTCCTTTTTTTTAATTTTTTTTTCAGTCTTTCTCTTTTTCTTCTCCATTCAGTTTGTGCTAGGCATGTGTGGGGGCATGTGTAGTTTTCCCGGTTTGCTGTTGCTGTTGTTTTTTATTTTGTTTCACTTTGTTGTTATTCCAGTTTGTTTTGGGGAGAGGTGTCTGTGTGTTCAATTGTTTTTTGCTTTGGTTTCTGCTTTCATTGTTCTGTGGGGTTTTTTCATTTGTGTCCATCTTATTTCATTCTATTTCTCTCTGTTCTCCTCAGGAGGTACATACATGTACCCATTGCATTGTCATGTAGAGTGGTCATGAGGAGTGGGTCTCAGGGAACACATGCCACAATCAGTGAACGTTGTGTTTTGCAAGTAGTTTCTGAATCCTAGCTCCCCATCTTATACCTTATTCTACTTACAAAACTATAAGAGATAGCAAAGCTTCCCACCCACAATAGAATAAATAGAACAAATCCAGAGCCTGGATCAAGGGAAGAATACAGGGTTGAGCAAACATCAGAAGTAAAATCCTCTTCCACTGCCACTGAATAGCAAAACTAAAGAGAAAAATAAGAGATCTGTCACAAATGAGAAAAAAGCCAATGGAAGACCAATGGTAATTTCAGGGAAATAAAGAAAATGCCAGAAAAATCAAACCTCAGAGCCCAAACAATGTAAGTTACCAACAACTGGCCCCAGAATGCAACAGGGATTAGAGAATGGATGGAAAGAGTGAATAATACACAAGAAAGACAAGATGCAACACTGAATGAATTGTAACAGAGATTTTGGCCATGAAAAATGTTATCCAGGAAATACATAAAAAGATAATAAGCATGGAAAGCAGAATTAGACTAGCTGAAGAAAGAATCTTAGGACTTGAAGACCAGAACATGGAATTAACCTGATCTGTAAAAAACACAGAAAGAAAACTCAGAAAGAAAGAACAAAGCCTACAAGAGATGTGTGATTATATCAAGATGCTGAACCTATGCTTGATTGGTATCCCAGAAGAAGAAAGGTAAATGGAGAATAACTTGGAATAAGTATTCCAGGAAGTACTCCAAAAAACTTTCCCCATCTCACCAGAGATGTGACCAGCCAAACACAAGAGATAAAGAGAACAACCACAAGATATTAAATGAGAAGACCAACACCTAGACACATAGGAATTCACCTACACAAAGTAGGCACAAAAGAAAAAGTCTTAAATGCAGCAAGAAAGAAAGGTCAGACTACCTACCAGGGAAAAGCAATCATAATAGCAGCAGACATATCAACAGAAACAGGAGACACTTAAAAAGGTATTAAGCACAGAAGAAAGAATAAAAAGAATGACGATATACTTCCCAAGAGAACAGCAGAGCAAAGAATCAACAGAAAATACATCTCAACAACAAACTTGAAAACGTTCACATATATCATCCAAAAAACTAAAAGAAAACAAGCAAACAAAGAAAACACTTTACAAGAACCTCATGACAGTGATAAGAAATCATATTTCAATAATCAGCTTGAATGTGAATGGACCACTGAATGCACCACTGGAAAGACACAAAATGGCAAACTGGATAATAAATCATGACCCCATTATTTGCTGCATCCAGGAAACTCATCTCACAACAAGGGACACACACAGACTCAAAGTTAAAGGATGAAAAAAGAGTTTCCAGGCAAATGCATCACAAAAGTAGGCAGGAGTCATGATATTAATATCAGACAAAACAACCTATAAACTATCAAAAATTTAAAAAGATAAAAAAGGACACTACATAATGATAAAAGGTTCAATCCATCAACAAGAAATATCCATCTTAAACATATATGCACCCAACACAGAAGCATCAGTATTTATAAAGCAACTGCTAAGTAAACTAAAAAAAGATATTGACTCTAACACTATTATAGCAAGGAACTTGAATAACCCACGAACAGCCCTAAAGAGATCACTGAGGTAAAAAAAATCAACAAGGAGATCCAGAACCCTAACTGGACACTTGACCAAAAGGACTTAATAGATATCTACAGAATATTCCATCCAACAACCACAGAATATACATTCTACTCAATACCACATGGAACATACTCTAAGATCAATCACACCCTTGGCCATTAATTGAGCATAAACAATTTCATAAGGTTAAAATATTGCCATGCACCTTCTCAGACCATAGTGGAATAAAAATAAATATCAACACCAAGAAAATTTCCCCAAAGCCCTCAAAGACATGGACAATAAACAGCATGATGGTATAAATCTATGGATCAACACTGAAATCAAAACAGAAATTAGAAGATTCCTGGAAAAATACAAGAATGATGAAACATCTTACTAAAACCTCTGGATCCATGAATACAGTTCAAAGAGGGGAATTTATATCTCTACAAACACACACCAAGAAAATGGAAAGATCACAAGTTAACAGCCTAACAAATCACCTAAGAAAACTAGAAAGAGAAGACCACCAAAATCCTAACTTTAGCATAAGAATCCAGATCACCAAAATAAGAACCCAAATACAGGACATAGAAGACAAAAATATCATATAAAAAATCAACAAAATAAAAAGGCAGTTCTTTGAAAGAATTAACAAAATTGATGGACCCCTAGCCAGAATTACCAAGAAAAAGAGAGAAAAAGCCCAAAAGAACACAATCAGAAATACAAAAGATCAAATCACAACTAACCATGAAGAAATAAAAAAGGTTATCAAAGATTACTATGCACACCTATATGGAAACAAACTTGATAACCTAAATGAAATGGAGGAATTTTTGACATTACACAACCTCCCCAGCTTGAAACAAGAAGACATTAAGACACTAAATAGACCAATAACAACCCAGGAGATTGACTTTGTCATAAGAAAACTACCTACAAAAAAAGCCCTGGACAGATGACTTTCCAGCAGAATTCTATAAAATGTACAAGGAGGAGCTGATACCAATCCTACTGAAAATATTCCAGGCAACTGAGAAAGGTGAAATCCTCCCCAAATCATTTTATGAATATAACATCACACTGATACCCAAACTGGAAAAAGATCCAACAAAAAAAGAGAACTACAGGCCAATATCCCTTATGAACATAGAGGCAGAAATCCTCACCAAGAGTCTAGAAAATTGAAACCAAAAACATATCTCAAAAATCATCCACCATGACCAAGTAGGCTTTATCCCCAGGATGCAGGACTGGTTCAACATTTGGGAGACCATAAATGTAATTAAATACATCAACATGTAAAAACAAGAACCACATGACTATATCAATATATGTAGAAATAGCTTTTAATAAAATCCAGCATCCCTTCTTGATAAAAACCCTCAAACACGTAGGTATAGAAGGAACATACCTCAAAATAGTAAGTGCCATCTACAATAAACCCACAGCTAGCGTACTGCTAAATGGACAGATACTGGAAACATTTTCCCTGAAAACTGGAACAAGACACGGTTGTCACTCTCATCCCTCTTGTTCAACCTTGTGTTGGAAGTTCTAGCTAGAGCAATTAGACAAGAGAAAGAAATTGGGGTACCCAAATAGGAAAAGAGGGATTTACCATTGTCCCTCTTTACTGATGATATAATCCTATATCTTAAAAATCCAAGAGAATCTGCCAAAAACCTGCTTGCACTGATAAAGGACTTTGGCAAAGTCTCAGGATACAAAATAAATGTGCAAAAGATAATTGCATTCTTATACACCAACAACAAGCAGGCAGAGAACCAAATAAAAAGCACAATCACATTCACAATAACCACACAAAAAATGAAAAACCTCGGCATCTTTCTAACCAGAGAAGTGATAGACCTTTACAGTAAGAACTGCAAAACATTGCTCAAAGAAATCCAAGAAGACACAAGCAAATGGAAAAATATTCCATGCTCATGGATAGGAAGAATCAACATTGTTACATGTCCATCCTACCAAAGGCAATCTACAGATTCAATGCAATACCCATTAAATTACCAACATCATTCTTCTCAGACCTGGAAATGACAATACAGAAATTCATATGAAAACATAAACGACCATGAATAGCCAAAACAATCCTCAGCAAAATAAGGCAGGAGGTATCACACTTCCCAACTTCAAACTTCACTATAAGTCTATAGTAATCAAAACAGTCTGGTATTGGTACAAGTATAGGCATATAGAACACTGGAATAGGATAGAGATTCTGGAAGCAAAGCCTCAATTTCTCAACCAATACATCTTTCACAAAGCCTCCAACAACACTCACTGGGGAGAGGAGAGTGTATTCAGTAAATGGTGCTGGGAAAACTGACTGATCACATGAGGTAGATTGAAACAGGACCCCTACCTATCACCATACACAAAAATTAACTCTAAATGGATCAAAGACCTAAACATAAGACCTCAAACTATAAGAATCTTAGAAAACACAGGAGACACCCTTATGGAAATTGGAACTGGCAACCAATTCCTGATCAAAACCTCAAGTGCCCATGCCATAAGAGATAAGATAGACAAGTGGGACCTCATCAAATGGACAAGCTTCTGCAAAGCAAAAAAAAGACCACCAAGAGAGTAGGGAGACAGACCATAGAATGGAAAAAAATATTTGCCAACTGTGTATCTGACGAAGGCCTAAGATCTAGGATCTTCAAAGAACTCAAACATGCCAAAAGAAACAAAACAAAGAGCCCCATTAAAAAGTCAACAAAAGACATGAATAGATACTTCACAAAAGAAGATATCTGGGCAGCCAACAGACACATGAAAAAGTGCTCAGCCTCACTAATCATCAGAGAATGCAAAACAAAACCACATTGAGATACCACCTAACCCCAATAAGAATATCCATCATTAATAAAACAAACAGATGCTGGTGAGGATGTGGAGAACAAGAAATGCTTCTACAATGCTGGTGGAAATGCAAACTAGCGCAACGTCTTTGAAAGACAGTGTGGCAATTTCTGAAAGAACTAGAAATTGACCTTCCATATGACCCAGCAATCCTCCTATTGGAAATACACCCGGAGGAAATCAAGTCATTCTACCATAAAGATACCTGCACACGCATGTTTGTTGCAGCATTATTCACAATAGCAAAAACATGGAACCAACCATACTGCCCATGGAAGCTGGACTCGATAAAAAAAAGTGGTACATATACATGATGGAATATTTTACAGCCATAAAGAAGGACAAACATATCACCTCAAACCATCTTGGATGGATTTAGAAGTGATCATACTCAGTGATCTATCACAAAAACAAAGAACAGAGTACCATATGTTCTCACTCACTATCAGACCTTGAACAATTATCATAATACTATAATAAAGGGATTAGTAGTAGTGGGAAACTGCTAGGGGAGGGGGCACAGGATTGGCAGTTGAGGGAAATTGCCACTGGGGGGAGGGGCACGCCTCATCAACAAGTGTAACTGTATAATGAACATTTGTATACCTAACCTGAATTGTACCCCACATCTTTAAAGTAAAAAAATTTAAAAATAAAATAAAATATTTTGTAATTAATTTTAAAATATATAATATTTTATTGGACCTGTATATCCTAGTAAGACATATAGGGACTTTTTATCCTGATTAGTTGGTCTATTCATAGATGAAAACATATTTGTTGTATAAGGCTTAACAGCAATTCACTTTATACTTTTTTTTAGATAGATATAAGTATTGAGACATCTTTATCACTTAAACAGGTTATAATAGACTTTTTACTGTTACTAAATTAGTTTATTCAAGTTTTATGACAAAAATCCATAGTAGTCTACATAAAAATTATTTTAATAATCTAGCAACTGACAACTTAAATACTTAATTTGTCAAATGCAAAATACTACTAACCTACAACCTTTTTTTTGCATAGTGATTTAATATCATTTTATTTTATTTTTTTGTCAATATTTTTTATTATGGTTTTTGGGGGTAAAGTTAAGGGTTAGGTGTACAATTACATTTCATTCAGGCACCCTGTTGATAAGAGGTGTTTCCCTATCCCCAGACAGATATTTGCTACTGTTAATCCCAGCCCCTCCCATAGTTTCCCAGTACTGTCAGTCATTTTCTTATAGTATTACATTGGATATTCAAGGTCCATTATATAAGTGAGAACATGTGATACTCAGATCTTTGTTTTTGTGAGAGGTCATTCAATATTATAGACTCCAGTTCCATCCAGGCTGCTATGAAATTCATGATTTTGTTCTTTTTTATGGCTGCATAGTATTCCATCATGTATATGTAACACATTTTTTTAATCCAGTTCTCTTTTGATGGGCAGCATGGTTGTTTCCAGGTTCTTGCTATTGTGAATAATGCTGCGATAAACATACATGTGCAGATATCTTTTTTATAGAGTGATTTGAGTTCTTCAGGGTATATTCCCAGTAGGGGAATTGCAGGGTCATATGGGAGGTTGATATTTAGAGCTTTTAGGAATCGCCACACTGCTTTCCACAGAGGTTGCACTAGTTTACACTCCCACCAACAGTGTAGAAGTGTTCCCTTTTCACCACACCTTCTCCAGCAGCTGTTATTTTTTGAGTTGTTGATAATTACCATTCTGGCTGGAGTTAGGTGGTATCTCAGTGTGGAA
>NW_007047423.1:0-2298 GCF_000164805.1 Carlito syrichta
AATTAGCCAGGTGTGGTAGCGCGTGCCTGTAGTTCCGGCTACTTGGAAGGCTGAGGCGGAGGATCGCCAGAGCCCAGCAAGTCGTTGCTGGGTTGGTGGTGAGAGTGCCACTGCACCCCAGCCTGGGCAAGGGAGTGAGACTCCAATTCAAAAAGCAAACAAACAAAAAAACAGTTCCTAGTGGAAGCAACTCAAGTGGATATCAATGGATGAATAGATAAAATTTAGCATATATACAGTGCACTATTATTCAGCTTTACAAAGGAGGGGACTTTTGTCACATGCTACAACATGGATTTAGCTGTAATGATATTATACTAAGTAAAGTAAGCCAGTCACAAAAAGACAAATTATTATATGATTCTACTTATATGAGGTACATATAGTAGTCAAATTCATAGAGACAGACAGTACAATGGTAGCTGCCAAGGGATGGGGTAAGCAGAAATGGGGAATTATTCAATTGGTATAGAGTTTTATTTTGGCAAGATGAAAAAATTCTGGAGATCTAATACATAAAATGTGAACATACTTAATGCTACTGAACTATACACCTTAAAATGGTTAAGATGATACATTTAATGGTGTGTGTATTTTTTTTACAACAATTAAAAATGAAAAAATTTGGCCAAGCATGGTGGCTCATGACTATAATCTTAGCACTTTGGGAGTCCAGGGCAGGAGGATTACCTGAGCCCAGGAGTTTGAGACTGCCTGGGAAACATGGCGAGACTTCATCTCTACAAAAAATAAACAAACTAGCCACGTGTGGTGGTGCATGCCTGTAGTCCCTGCTACTCAGGAAGGTGAAATGGAAGGATTGCCTGAGCCCAGGAGGTCAAGGCTGCAGTGACCCATGAATATATCACTGCACTCCAGCCTGAGCAACAGAGTGAGACTCAGACTCAACAAAAAAAAAAAAGAAAAAGTTTAAAAAGTAATTTTTAAATATTGAAAATAAAATACAGTGAACCTAACTATATACCCAGTTAGTAACATGAGCACAGAGACGAAACTATCTCAAGTAACTTCTAAAAACAATAGTTTAGCTATACATAGTCCAGTGGTAAAAATTACAGTCAAACAAAACAAAACAAAAAATAAATAGCTTTTAGATCATATTGTTGGTGTTAACATTGGTATTGCTATTCTAGGGAATGTGGGATAAAGTAATGAGAATGGAATATAACATAATTACTATCATCCCCAGTGACTCTGAGAACTAGAAATTGTAGTGTGGGAAAAAGCATATACAAATGTGAGACAGAAGAGTTTAAGTAAAAACCTTAGAGTTCTGAATATGAACTGGAACTATCAGTGTGAACTCATATTTTGTCATTAAAAACCACAAAAAACTCCACATACATACTTCGCATATATATCCAATGAAAGGCCTATAAACAGTGACCAATCTTGTGGCAGTGAGCACCCCTAGCACCCATACTGCTCGACTAAAAGAGAATTAGGGCTCCTATGGACAAATGGTTGATTCCAGGTGTTGGGTAGAAAATGTAAAAGATGAGACTGAACCGTCTTCTTCTGCCAGAAAGCAAAGAAGGTATAAAAAATAATGAGACAAATCAAAAGTACTTGGGAATCAACCTAAAGAGGTTCATATTAGCAAAGGTAGAACAATTTGAGCATCACAAAGAACAAAAGCTGAAATGCACTGAAAACACCAAAGGCTTGAATTCATGACTTCATAATGATATTTTAAAAGGAAAAGCAATTGGTCACTAAGTGAAGACACTAAACTAATTTCTTTCTTTGAAAACTCATAAATAAAGGCAATGAATCAAGCTTTCATCTTGCCTTTCCTATGTAAACTATCTCATCTGAGTAATAAAGCAATGAAGAAGTTTCTCTTTAAAATGAACTTAAGCTAATAAATGGGGCATAGGGAAAGCAAAAAGATAACCCATAGAAAGGGAGAAAATATTTGCAAATCATATATCTGATAAATACTCATAACTAGAATATACATACAACCCTTACAACTCAATAATAAAACAATACAACTTAAAAATGGGCAAAAAGACCAGGCATGTTGACTCACCCCATAATCCCAAGGCAGAAGGACTGCTTGAGTTCAGGAGTTCAAGACCAGCCTAGTCAACATAGGGAGCCCACACCTCTACAAAAAGTAAAAAAACTAGCCAGGTATGGTGGCACACTCCAGTAGTACCAGATGCTCAGGAGGCTGAGGCAGGATTGCCTGAGCCCAGGAGTTAGAGGCTGCAGTGAGCCGTAATCCTGCCACTGCACTCCAGTCTGATCAACAGTGAAACCCCGACTCCA
>NW_007047424.1:0-6969 GCF_000164805.1 Carlito syrichta
GATGGCCGAGCTCTATTTGAGGAGTAGGCTGCGATGCTGGGGTCCCCAGCCTCCCGGGGGCGAGAGTCAGAGACCCACTGCAGATCTCCCTTGCAGAGGGCTTCAGACACCGGGTTGCCAGGTCGCCATCTTGCCCCGCCCCCCCAAGAGCTAATTTTTAAAAATACTTAGCCAGGACACTGTCTATTTGAGTGATTTTTAAACAATATAATACAAAACAATTAACTGGTACAGTTATTCAAATAACATATGCATACCAGAAAATGAACCACATGAGTTGGCACTTCTCAAAAATGAACAAATGTGTGGAGTATTAATTATAGTTTGTTTTTACTGTAGAGCATCTCATAAGTTGTCATAGATAAACTCTGAAATAAACACAGTCAGAAGGTTAAATGCAAGCCTGCAAAAACCCTCCTATTAACAGGATTGATGTAGGTTAGGACCACGAAAATGGGGCTTCATCTCTTGTGCAGAGGGAACTCGCTCCCAGATTGGCATGACAGAAAGAAGTAAAACTTACTTATGCTGGAAGTCATGAAATACTTATTCTTACCTTGGCTGTGGATCCAAGAACTGCCTGTATCTTTTTCAACTGAGAGTGCCATTGAAATGTAGCCACAGGTTTAAGTAGTTTAAATGCAAAAAAGTACAGATCTAAGGTCAGTTTCTTATACCCGAAACAAAACCAGAATCACTTTTTTGGAGAGACATATCAAAGAGATTTAAAGAAAATAAAAGCCAGGCTCAGTGGCTCAGCCTGTAGTCCCGCGCTTTGGGAGGCTGAGGTGAGTGAACTGCCTAAGCCTGCAGGTTTGCGATCCGTCTGGGCAACTTGGCAAGACCTCATCTCTACATTAAATCAAAAAAAATTAGCCAGGCGTGGTAGCGCGCGCCTGTAGTTCCAGCTACTTGGAAGGCTGAGGCGGAAGGATTGCCGAAGCCCAGCAGGTCGAGGCTGCAGTGGCCGAGAGCGGCCACTGCACTCCAGTCTGGGCGACAGAGTGAGACTCCAACTCAAAAGAAAAGAAAAATTATAACAGTGTATCATGATGTTCATCTTATATTTAAAAGTAGAATAAATAATAGCAATGACACACCTCCATCTGGGACTAAATGAAACTTGACTATTGCAAAGATTTTTACATTATATATGAAACTGTACAGTATCCCTTGAGGTAGCCTGTGATAAGTTAAAGATGAATACAACACATACTTTAGTAACCACTAAAATAACTTAGAAAGAGAGTTATCATGAACCAGCCAAAATAAGATATCAAATGGAAGAATAAGAATACTCTAGTAACACAAAAGAAGGCAGAAAGTGAGAATAACAGGAATAGATGAGCCCAGAGAAAAACCAAGAAGCACAATGTTAAATTTAAATACAAACAAAGTTAAAGGCTACGATGCTGTCAAGATTAGTGGATACTGTTGGTAAAAGATAATAGGGAGTAGATTCTTGAACCTAATGAAGATACGGGCTGGATTGTATGTGAGTTCACAGGACAGCACCAAAGAATAAGACAGCTGGGAAGCACACTTCTAGAAGCAGAACAAATATCAAAGATGCAAAGATGCAGTTTGTTTGAATTAGTTTGCATGGCAGAAGTTAACACAGCAACTATCAGCAGTTAGTGAAGTTTAACGGCCAGGTCTTAAGGAATCTGGAGAAAAGTAGAAGAGAGACTTACCCAGGTCTTCCCAGAGGGACTACGGACATACCTAAAGCTAAACTTGGATCAGATTTTGAAAGTTTTACAGAGGAAATGGACTTTGATAAAGTGATCTGTACAATCACTAAACAAATAATAATAATAAGCCTGGGGGTAGAAGACCGGTACTCAGGGCTGATGCAATATAGTACTTAAGGTGTCCAGTTTTAAATAAATAAATAAATAACTACAGATCATGAAAAGAAACAGAAGAGTATGACACCTACATCAGCAAAAGAGTAGGCAACTGGGAGGGTGACCAGATATTGGAAGTAACTGCCAAAGAGCTCAAGATGCTCCATATAAATATGTTGACAGAACTAAAGGAAAACATAAGCAAATGTAGGAGAATACTCTTCCATCAAATAGAGAATATCAATAAAGATAGTCGTTTTTTAAAAAGAGAAATATGGTGATATCAGAAAGACAATATTCAGGGAAACTTTAGGTCCTCAATCTCTAAGAAAAAACTGAAGAAAAATAGATGAACCAAAATGCCTCTGTGAGGACTCTAGAAAGTAGGTAAGAACCTCCAGCATCCAAGCAAATGCATAGCCAAGAGAAAATGGCACAAACGTGTAGGGAAGTTTATAGCTTTATGTTTGCCTCTGTCTCTCCCCTACCTGGAATGGTGGGACTGGGAGGAAACCTCTCAATTTTCAGCTCATCAGGCAGTATGGAAAGAGAAAAGTGAAATTTGTATTCAACTTTTTACCTTATTTGGAGGGTGACCAAAGACTGGTTTTTCTCTCGCCTGATTTGAGTGCTAATAGGAATGACAACATTATTTGAATACCAGGTTGGAATCTGCTGAAAACAGAGACAATTGCTTCTGTGTGTTAGGGGAACAGGGAGTCTACACTTTTGTGATAGGTTCCCGGGGAACAAGAGATTACAGGCAGATAATAAGTATAAACCAAAACTTAAATCTCCTGAGCAGAAGCAAGGTCAAGCCCCTTAGGGATGTAAAACGTGTCAACTCCCCTGCATGTATTTTGCAAGGAAAACAAATACTGCTGCTCAGAAAAAATACACAGTCCTAGAAAAAAACTGTAAGTCTCCAGAACCTCTAACCAGGCTAACTGGTGTAGATCTTTTATTGTACAAAACCAATACATATGGACTAGAAGAAGCAATTGTGGTGGTGGTGGTGGTGGTTGTGTGTGCTTTTAAATGCCCAAATCTGAACCAAAGATTACAAGACATACAAACAGTCAGAGAAATATTTCTAAATAAAAGGAACAAAATAAATCTCCAGAAACCTAGCCCTTACACAATGGAGATTTTTTTAAAAAACCACCTGACCGAATTTAAAACTGTCTTAGGATACATCTTGAATTGAAAGAGAAACAAGTGAACACCACTATACATCAGGGAAAAGAATGCATGAACAAAATGAGAATAAAGGCAGAAGACTTCGGTATCTCACTTTGAATAATGGATAGACTGACAAGACAAAAGACCAGTAAGGGAATAGAGGACTTGAACCACACCCTAGGCCAAATGGACCTAAGGGACATACATACACAGAACCCTCCACCAACAAAATCGAGTATTGTCTGAGGATGACCATTCACAAGAGCATACAGAACATTCTCAAGGGCAGACCACATGCTATAGCACACAAAACATTTTACCCTGTGACTTTCAAACATTGGAGGATCCCTGTGGAGAAATTCCAGATACCTCAGAAGCCAGAAAATAGTGTGTGACGGTCAGGTCTTTTGAGAAGGGGGAGCTGCGTGATTGGAACCTGCAGGAACCAGCTGTGGTGGGACTGGGCCTTCCTGCAATCAGCAACAGAGCCTGTGGATCACACTCCGGGTGTCTTATTCTGTTACGATACAGACCTTCCTAGACCATCTGTGAGCATCTCTGTCCCAGCAGCCCCACGTCTGGGAGGGTCATCGCAAGAGAATCCCCACTGGGTGTGTGGGGGTTTATGTGTAAAAGGAGCTGTGGTCCACAGGGTTCGCAAACAGTGATTCATGAACTGGGGCACACTCAGCCTTGGTTTGGGGATCCACAGGAGGGTCTTGAAGTAAAGGATTGTATAAGCAAACCACATTCCATAACTGATTAGTTACAGTTATGTAGTCCCCTTGTCGAACTATACAGGTGGTTATTTCTTTGCTATGGAGTCAGAGATTAACTGGCGATTTGTGCTTGATTAAGTCTAAATTGTCTTTTCTTCGAGGTGAGTAATTGTCAAGAAATGCATTTGATTTAAAGTTCATTTTCCTTTTTCTTTTTTTGCTGTAAGTAGATTTTTATTTGTTTTTCTTTATATTAATTTTTTTCTCCCATAAAGGAATAGCATTACAGTCTAACAATCAAAATCCGGTTACACACATACACAGGCATGCCACATGATCCACTCAAGGTGGTTGTTTCCTAGAGTCTGTCAACACCACAACATAGCCAACCAAAGTCTCCTCATTTCAGCCAGTCTCAAAGCACCCAACAGGAATGCATTCAACTTGTTGGTTCCATTGAGAACTAAGTGGCAGGGCAAGAAGGAAGGTATTATAAGTGCAATATGGTGTTTCCATTCAGTATGCTCACAGAGCCACACGGATATGGGGAGGCATTCCACAGCTCTTGGTGGGGTCCTTACTGCATCTAAGACCTTATGGGCCCGAGCAAGCTGATTACAGGGTTCCAGACAGGGGTTGGGGAGCAGGCATACTCTAAAACGGCACCAAACTACATCTCTGCACACTTGGCACCCTGCTGGGCTAGACTGGCAAAGGCTGGAAAGTGACATCCAACTTTAAAGAATCACTCCGACTTCCTGGGAAATCACTGGACATTGTCCTTGGATGGAATTGGGAGTCATCAGAAACAGGGGTCCCTCTCACATACTTAGTTTTGGCAAAGTGCTGGTAGTATTGACAGTTAATACAAACTGGCCCTAGCCTTCTCTAGGGTCTCTGAAAACATCAATCAAGACAGACTCTCTAACCCCCTTCTGTCTAACGTTGCATAGGACTTTGTGAATTCTGGTTCCCTTGTATATTCAAGTTCTGTGATTTTGTGTTGTTGTTTTTTTAAATCCTGAAGCATGCTCGAGGTGAAAGGCACATACACAGCTGATACAGTATGATAAGGTCTGATGCTTCAGGACTAGCAGGAGATTGAATACTGTTGGTTCTTAGAAATCTAGATGCAATTAAAATTGTCACACTCAAATGCGACAGAATCTATAGGAAAGTACCAAAAAAAATGAGACTTACAACCAGCCAGATGAGTGATTACGTTCTAGGAGCCCCCAGAAATAAACGTAGGGGCAAGGCCTTTTGAGATTTGAGCTAAATGCCCTATACTTGCAACTCTTCCAGAAGGATCATACAGGCACTGCCCAGGACTGAGCCTCGGCCCCAGCTGGCAGTGAGTCATAGGCTGGAAGGACTGAAGGGAGTTTCGCCTCTTGGAAGTGCCAAGCACCCTATGCTGGCAGCGCCCAAGGGGTAGCTGGAAGAACAAAAGGGAGTAAGTCATCACGGAAGGAAATTTGGGAAGTGAAGCAAATGTCAGTTATTGGGGTCCTAGGGGATGGTGTGGGGACTTCTAGCTGTTTCAAGTATCAATTTGGCTTATTCTCTGGGATAAGAGACCCCAACAGGTCTCCCTCTGTCCTCAGCCCAACACCCATGGGGATATGTCATCCCTTTCCCACACACCCCACATGAGGCCTGGGGCTAATAAGGTCAGGGAGGGCAGCTGCCTTTGCCCTCAGGGGAATGCAGAGTTTTCTCCAAAGCTCAGCTTGGCTGTAAGGCCTGGAAACCTGGAATTGGGGTGAGGGGGAAGACCTATTGGCTACTACCTAACAGGAAATCTTAAAAGTTTCAAGGGAAAAAGAGCACACACTAGAAAAGTACAGCTAGAAAGAAGAAATGGGAAGCAACTGGGCATCCCGAGAGGCTGTTGCTGGTGTCTGAGCCCAGAATCCAATCTCACCGCAAGAAAGGGAAAGCTGGCTGCCCCTGTCCCGTCTCAACCAGGATTCAGGTTCCGTCCTCCGAGTACTCACTTGAGGAGAAAGAGAGGGACGACAGGGCGCCCGTTTCTCCCCAGCAACCCCAAAAGGAAGGGAGCCCTGTGGGAGGAAATGAGAAGAGGCTCCCTTGAGGGCCCTGAACCTGGATGGGGACGCTGAGGATGGGAACCGTGGGGTTCCCGAAGAACCTCAAGAGTGTTTGCCAGCCACACCAAGCAGGGGGCCCAACACAAGGCCAGAGGCAAGATGAAGGCTGAGCTGTCCATCCTGGGCTGGCTTCACCCCAAGGTTGAGTCTGCCGCTCCACCATCATTCCTGGGAACTCTCACCTAGGGTGGGCCTCTCCCAGCCTAGAAGCTCTCTGGCCTGCATCTCTCCTAAGCCAGTTCGAGCACTTCGGGCATGAGAACAGGTGGCCGTGATGGTGATGCCTTGCCCAGCTGCTGCTCCGGGTGGCGAGTCGGGGGTAGAGCAACAAGGTCCCAAGCCCTTCAGACTCAGGGTCTGCAGAAGAGTGGATGAGAAGAAAGGAAAGCGGGGGCGGACTCCAGGCTTCAGCCTGAGGACTGGGCTTGGCCTCTGAGTAGTGTGAGCTCCCATGGTGCCCTGCCGCCTACAGCTTCTCTCCACCTGTCTCCTCCACATCTCCACAGGCTGCCTCTTTCCTTGGGCTCCCTCCATCTTCCCCCTGTAATTCACATCGCACAGTCCTTTTCCACGTACTTTACCTTTCCAGGCCTACACAGCTGCCAGGAGCCTAGCCCCCAGGGCAGAGGGAAAGTAAAGGACTAAAAGCAAAACCCTGAACCTGAGCCCTTACCAGAGGAGGACAAGGACAGCCGCCCTGGTCACACTTGTAGTTCCTGGCCAGAGCTGGCTAGGGTCCCCACCACTGGGAGGGAATTTGGGGAAAGAATAATAGAGGAACAGGAGTGAGTGTGATGCCAAATATGGGCCTGGGTGAGTCAAATGGGAGTTGAAGGCGGGGAATAAGCTAGATCGGGGACTAGAAGAGGCTACCAGAAGTTGGCCAGGGTTCGGGGGACCGCGGTAAAGGACTGGATGGCAAGGGTGAAGGGGAGAGAGACAGGCAAGGAGACTCGAGAGAAAGAATATCAGGAAGGAGGGGGCTGGAGAATCAGATGCTGGGCGTGGGGGCTGGGAGGAGGGAGGGTGAAGGTGGGCAAGGGGGCTCAGAGGATCAGAGACCGGCAGCCGAGGGAGTCAGGGAAGGGCCTTCGCCCAACCTCA
>NW_007047424.1:7924-41965 GCF_000164805.1 Carlito syrichta
GGCGGGTCTCGAACTCGCGGGCTCAGGCCATCCACTCACCTCAGCCTCCCAAAGGCGCGGGATGACAGGCTGAGCCACCGAGCCCGGCTTCTTACATGTTCATACTTCAGTCACCTTGAAAGTACTCTTCCTTAGATGCAGTAAACCTACCGAGCTGAGTTTTGCACTACTCAAAACCAATCTTGAACTCGGAAATTCGGTGCCTTTAGTGCTTCTGCCTTTGTCTCGCCTCTTCTGCATGAGCAAAAAGTTTTCTTTTGAGGGCTTTTTTTATGGGGGAACTTTTTAAAGTCTCTTGGGGCAAGATCAAATGATGAGGGAGGGCAGGCAACTGGGGGGGGGGTTGGGATTTTGCTGGGGTTTTTTGGTCAAAAACTGCTGAACACTTAGCAGGGTGTGGCAAGTGCATTCATAAATCACCCACCATGAAATGGGCAAACACGTTGACAAAATCTCCAACGAAAAATGCCCTGAAACGAATGCCTCTTTTAAAAATGCTAACTGGTCTGGTGATACGATGGATTCTTAGAACACTTAATTATTTGGGAAAACCAGTTTTATGAGGTGCTTGCCTTCCAAAACATTATTCTGTTTTTTGGGGGGTGCCCCTCATGGTTATTTTAATCCTTTACAGGGAAGCTGTTTTTCTGCTGCATTTTTCAAGTATATGGCAAACAGTCTCAAATCCACCACCCTTTTCCCCCAGCTTCACACTTCCAAGGCTTGCAGTGAAATCTTAAACATGCAGTTTCTTCCACATATTCCCAAACACCACCTTGTCCTTTCCAGTTGACAATATTATCAACTGTACCTTTGACATGCAGTTTGTTCATTGCTTTGCATTGAGTAATGGATAGCAAGTTTTTGAAGATTGGTCTGTGAACATTTCACATGAGAGAAAAGTAGAGAATAATCCCGACATGCCACAGTAAAAAAAAAAGAATAAAACCTGTTTAATGCTCCTCCTCTTATCTTTCTTTGTTACTGACCTCTACCTTATCAGAATGTCTTTGGGGTGAGTGTCTATTTTGGAAACTTTACATGGTGGTAAGGCCTCAGTCACCCTTCTGTCTTAGGTTTAAACACTGTCTGGGATGACCGTGTTTCTTGAAGTGATTAGTGAGTCTCAGTCCCTAAGTTATCACCTCCCAGAGGAAAGCCTGAGGTATGGAAGTGGAGCCTCGCTGGGAAGCATTGGGATGCTGGTGTTAGGAGAAAAGACAGATATGATTCTGACCTTCTGGATCCTCTCAGTCAGGGACTGATGTGTCCGGAATGAACTGCTGAGCCATTGGATCTAGGCCACGTGGCAGCAGACTGACAAGTGATGTAGTAACTAGTCCAGCTGGGAAAGGAGACTTGCCAAGGGAGACCCCCCACCCTTGGCCAGGTCCTAGGCCCAGACTGCCTGCCTGTGCCAGGCTTTGTCTGGTTCTGGCAAGGTGAACTGGGAGTCATGGCCAGGCGGTCTGTCCCTGATCTCGGGACACGGTGTCCCCTTGGGAGACGGGCAGCCACCAGGGCAGAAGTGGGGCCCAGGGGCCACCTGTGTGCATCTCTTGTGCCCACACCCTAGCTTCTCAGCCTCCGAGGTGGCAGCCAGGGCTCCTCACCTGCTTTGTGGCCCCAGCTCTGACCTGCTCTCCTGGGACTGCGACGTGGGGGTCCCACCCCTTTCAGGCAGGAGCCCACCACCATCCGCCTGGGACCCTTACCCAACTGGCCTGTGAGACTCAACTGGCCAGACTGCTGTCCTATTTGCATTTTTGTGCTTTCGCTCCTCCTTTGTGTGTCTTTTCTGTAACGACTGCTGTGCAAAGTTTTCTTAGGCTGTTCCTATAGAACACTCCCCACCCCAGAGAGCACCCACCCCGGCCCCCTCTGCTCAGCTTGGTGTAGAAGAGCCTGCAGGGTGCCTGTGCAGAGGGATCCAGCCACTTGGCTGCCTGACCCCGTCTCTCCTGCCTGCTCCTTGCTGAGGCCCACGCGGTCCCCACACTCCCCATCTGAACTGCTCTCGCAGCCGGGATGAGGGATGGGACGAGGTGGCTGAGAAGGACCATCCCCTCCTGGGGTGAATCTGTGCCATGAGGAGGCTGGGCTTGCTCCGCGCCACCAGCCCTCATCTGGGTTCCCCTTCAGCCAGAGGTGGGTAGAATGCAGCCCGCTTCTGCCTGCTCTTGGGTGGCCCGAGCGAAAAGAATAAATGGCCAAACAATGCAGAACAACAACATTTTATAACACGTTGAAGCGGGAATTTTCCATGTGCTCAGGTGAAGTCCTATGGGAGTACAGCCCTGCCTCTTCACGCGCAGGGTGTCCCTGGAAGGCTGCTGTCGGGAGACCAGGGCAGGCTTGAGTGGGTGGACAGAGCCCCGCTGGCGGAGCTGAATATGCTCCCTCCTGGCCCTTTGGGGGAACTGTTTCCAGCTTCGGGCTGGAGGGTTTTCTGTCAGGCCCTTGGGAGCTGTGTGAGATCCTTCTGTCAGGGCAGGTTCGTCTTCGGCAGTGGTGCCTATGAAGTAGGGGTGCCATGGCGCCTCCTGCGGGAGTGGTGATCCCTGGCATGCCTAGTGACGGGTGCCTGCCTCACGAATGCTTGTCTCACCCGCACAGGTTTCAGGGCCTGATCCCGGCAGGAGGAGCAGTTGGTCCCTGGCAGCGAGACCCCTGGGACCTGAGTGGTAAAGCATTCGAAGGAGGGCCCACGCTCTAGGACAAGGATGATGCTGGGCTGGCATCCTTGTCCACATCCTGGTAGGGTTCCGGATGCTGCAGATGCTAGCAAGCCCCGGTGAGGATGTTGGAGCCGATGGCTGTCGTCAGCTTGTTCTCCAGCTCTTGAGTGTCCCTGCAGTGTGTCCCTGATAGCCAAGAACCTGCTGGGCCTCAGTAGACGGTGAGGATTGGACCAGGGACACTTAAGTTCCTGGAGTGGCTGTGTGGCCCAGGAGCAGCCAGGGGATCTCAGGCAGTGTGGCTGCGGCACATGGAGGTGGCTCTAGATGTCTAGCCCTGGGCTCTGGGTGGCAACCCGGGTTTGGGAGGAGGACACCCATGCTGCAGAGGGAGAGACCAGGTCACAGGGTTTCAGGAGTGGTGAGGAGGCTAGGGCTGGACTGTGGAGACTTTGGGTGAGATGGGCCGCTGCAGGCTTGAGTACAGCAGGCATGGTGGCTCCGGTGGCTGTGGGAGATGGATAGACTCATAGGCCCCAGCCACTGCAGGCACCGAATGAGCGTGGCTGGCCTACTGAGATGGGGGCTCCAGCTCGGTGGACAGGTCATAGCTGTAGGACAAAGCAAAAGCCGTGAGGCTACCAGAAGACATATCCCATTTCACCCTCCCCTGGCCGCCCCAATGGTGTCATGGTACCCTGGCACTCACCGTGCAACCGGGCCACGGGCTTTTGGCAGCGGGCCTCAAGAGAAAGTCTCCTTTCACCCTCTGCCAGTCGGCTAGGCTCTTACCTCTCAGTCTCACCGAGCCACTCCTCTGAGTTAAACCAGACCTGAAGTTGCTCCTCAGGTCGAAGGTGGTAGTTTTCTGCAGCCACCCGGAGCAGCTGTATCTCCTGGAGCACTTTGATCTCCTGGGATGAGAGGAAGGAAAGGATGTTGATGGGGCCTGGGTAGAAGCCATGCCCTGTCAGGACAGACGGGAGGGGAGAGGGAGGGAACAGGGGTCGGTCTCTGAGGCATTTGTCTGAAGGGTCCCCCTCCTCCCCTCCAACCTAAGGCAGCGCTGACTTGTTCTCAGAGTTGGGTGCGAAGAGCCTGTCCTGCAGGGTCTGGTCCCTGTATCCAGTCCCCTCCCCACACTCTCCCCGGGGATGGGTACCCTCCTTCTCTGTGTATTAAGCCTCTGCGATAACTTGAAGATGCAGGAGATGGCACCAGAGAATGCCGTCCCAAGGGGTGTCCCTCGCTTCCCCACCCGTCCTCCCCTACGTGAGGACCCCCGTGCTCACTTCCATCCTCCTCTTTGTGTTGACCACATGCTCCTGGAAGGCAGACGGCCGAGTTCCATCAGAAAGGCGCCCTGGCCCGTGCAGAGCCGCATCCCACCCTCTCCCACGGTGCTCAACCGCCAGGGCCTCCAGGGGCAGGGATCTGCACAAGACAGGACCGGAACCCGCCTCAGACTCTGGGCTCAAGTGGCCAGGCCAGGGGAGCGGAGGCTCAGGGACCTTTGGCCCCCATCTCCTCTGATGGCAGACAGGAAACTGTGCCATGAGTGCAAAGAAAATTCTGTGAAACGTGGGAGCTCCCTGCTCTTGGATGGGTGTAATCTGACTCTCCTCCCTAGAACAGCACCCTGGGGGAAGGCCGAGTCCAGTTCAGCCCAGACCACTGGCCCCTTTGCAGTCAGGAAAGTGGGATGGCGGCTGCTGTGGAGCCCACATCCCTCATGGGGGGGAGCCTGAGGCCCCCACACAGGGAGCTGCCGTGAGCCTCTCGTGAGAGGAGGATCGCTGAGAGCTCACACCGAAGGCCTCACGTGAGACTCTCCCCTCCCAACCCTCAGGACGCTCCTCCCTTCCCTCATCCCGCCCAGGCTCACTCACATCCACATACTCCTCCACCTCAGAGTCCAGAGTCAGCAGTTCGGCGAGGAATGTGTCCAGGAAGGGAACGATGCTCCGTGCCACCGGGGTCATAGGGGCGATGAGCATCTGCTCTCAGGTGCCCCCCAAGGTAGGTCCCCTGAAACCTCATCAACCTCCGCCTTCTGGTCTTCTCCTTGGGCCTCCCACTCAGAGCAGCTGAAGACCCTCGGTGGCCTCTCCTCATCATATTCCCCCTCTCCCCCTAGCTGGCTTCCAAGGCCACCAAGCTGCCTCTGTGGTGGAGTATCAATAAGTTGCTAGGTCACGGGGTTTCTGGCCCCACCCTTCCCCTAATTCCTTCCAAGCCCAGCTCATCCATGCCCTGGCTCTGGTCTCTTCTCAGCAAGGCATTCCAAACAGTGGCCCCTTGATTGTCAGCCCTGTCCTCTGGCCTCGGAACAGCCACACAGGGAGTTTGCTGAGCACACAGAACTTCTTCTTCCTCCACCCAGCGAGTAGTCTGTTGAAGAAGCCGACTGGGTTCCTCCCCCAGGGTTTCCCCGCCATAGGCACACTCACCCGCTGCCTCATCTGGGCTCCCTGGAGGTTCTTCTCCAACCTGGAGCTCTCCAGCTGCAGGGTCAGGAACAAGGTGACACCATCCTCCCCTTACCCAGATGTACCCAGACCTCCTGACTTGGAACACTGGATATCTGGCCCGAGTCCGTCAGCACCATGCTCCCAGCCCCTCCAGCAGACTCTGATTCTATATTCACTGCAGATTCAACACTCATTGAGGTGTCACCTTGGGCTTACAGCCCAGCCCCCAGTGACTGTTTCCTCATCTGGAACGCGGGATGGGAACCACACCAGCCTCACAAGGTCTCAGTTTCGTGAAATGACCACGGTTTTTCTCATCTTCGTTCCTCCGAGGAAGAGCCAGGCATGAGCACCCTCAAGCTCCTTCCCTCTCCTGAACCTCCTTGTGAGGCTTGACCAGCGGGACCAGCGGGACCATCGTCCCTCCACTTGCCAGAGGAGGAAAACAGAGCCCCAAGCACCACAGCGACTTGCCCAGGGACCTATGGTAGAGGCTGGCTCTCCCCCTTACCCGAAGGCTGTGTTTCAGTTGCCTTACCCCTGCATCCCAACAAGGGGCCCCATCTTCTTGACTTTATGGGGGCCCAGGCCCCAGACAGCCCAACTGCCTGGAATGGGGAATGAGTGTTTGGGTAACCTGGTAGCGAGGTGTCTACGGTCCTAAGTCCTCTGGAAGCTCTGCTCCCAAGGTGGGTCTGAGGTCAGGCCAGAGGCTTCACTTCCCTCAATCACCCACCGAGAGAGTTTGCTGCACACACCCTCCTCTTCTGACACTCAGAAAGCCGTCCGCTGAAGGGTCACCTCGGACTGACAAGGCAGGGCCCTCCCAAGGTGCTGGGTGGTAACACTTTGCTTCCTAAGGTACACGGAAAGACCTGAGGTTTGGTCAGAAGGGAGCCACGAGGAGTGCAGGAGTCCCCAGATATTTCTTTCGAGCCATCTGGACCACATGCCACAGCTGACTGAGCACCAGGTGCAGAATCCTATGACGTGACGGTTCAGCGGAGTCTGCAAAGGGGCAGAGTGGAGAGCCCCAGAAACACCGATCTGTCCCTCGTATGGCCATTAGGACCCAAAGCTCTGCAGCCCTCTGGACCCTCTGGCCTGCGGGATTCCTCTGTAGTCCCCATCTGTGCTGCAGGCAGGGGCCCCCTCCCCATGGAGGTTCGATCCAGAAAGGGGCAGTAGCAGGATCCTGGCTTCCTGAGGAACTACTGGGCTGGTGTGGAGGAGGAAGGCGGCTGCACCTGCCACATTCGCCCTACAGCCTGGAGGAAGCACCCTGTCAGCAGGACGGACCAGAGTGGGAGCCAGAGACGTCCTGATTCCGCAGCTCCTCACCCCTGCTCGACAGTCCAGCTGCCATCTCCACATTCCCTCACCGGGGCCTCCTGCTGCAAGAAACCTCCCTCCCAGGGGCATATGCTTCTCTCTTTCTGTCACTCCAGACGACATATGGCTGGCGTCTGCTCCTTATCAACCTGGTTTTCAGAGAGAACGTCTCACACTCACACACACAGAGCTGGCCCACAACCCTTTCCAACCTCACTCCACACACATAGTCCTCATCTCAGCCTCTGCTTTACCTTGATGAGTGGGTTCCTGCTCAGGTCCTTGCATTTGTTAGAAAGAACTTGAAATTGTTCAGAGCTTTTCCTGTGCAGAGGGAGAAGGAAGATTCGATGTGAGAATAACAGGGAGCTTTGCACATTCAAACTCTTTTGATTTGAGAACATCGAGAATGCTGAACTGCCGGGAAAAGAGCTCCCACTTGGCACCTCTGAGCCCTGAAGTCTCCACAGGAATGGGGAGGGAGCTGTCACGGTGGTCACCTGAGTCCCATTCCATTGCACCTGCCATCTCTGTACAGTTTAGATGGCAGTTGGGCACAGACCCACTGCTCCGTATACATATATGAAAGTCTCCAGTTTGCCCCAGGCCAACCTGATAATTCAGAAAACTCAGTCCTGAGCTGGACCTTTTGGCCTCATGTCCAAGTTGAGAGACCTCAATCTCAGTTTAGGGACTACCAGCCCATCCCCGGATCCAGGGTCCTCGCCATCTCGAACCTCCATGGGCAGTCAGTGGGTATGGCCAGAGGTGTAGGAAGTCTCTGGTCTACCCCAGGCCTCCTGTGGAGAGAGCATGCCTCACCTGGAAACTTCTCTCCATGTCTCGTGGAGCCGATGGATCGGGGAGCTCTTCAGGGCAGAGAGGATGACATGACCCACAGAGTAGTTTTGGAGCCCGAGGCATTCCTGGGGAGGTGGAAAGAGAACGAGCTGTGAGGATGAGAGTTGGAGCACCCCCTGGTCTGGCTTAAGTCTCCCTAAGGAGAAGGGTAGGAGGGCACACCTGGGACCGAATGAGCAACACTCAGCGGGGAGAACTGTAGTTCAACCCAAGGGAAAGCCCCAGGCAGGATATGAGCAGCCACCATTGAGGCCTGAATGTGAAAGTCAGTGTGCCATTGGCAGGAAGGGCCTAAGGGTTCAGATCACAGATGATAATCCTGAGAGCTAAGTGAGAAGTGGCAGTTCCCGCATCTTCGGACGGGGAGTTCCCGGAGACTTCCACAGCTCACCTTGGCCACCTCGACCCAGTGTTCCACCACCCTGGCCCGGTCGCAGGTCGTCATGCTGAAGTCCCCAAGGCAGGTGGTGACGACGCAGTCGGCCACTCTGCGGGACTGTGCGATGACGGCACAGACGGTGGCTGCCAGCCGCTCCTGTTCCGTCTTGTTCCAACAGCCCCAGGTGGAGCCTAGACACTCACAGGACTCCATCTTCTTGAACAGCTCCTGACAAGGAGGGGAGTGTCATGAGTACACAACACACCCGAGCTCAGAGTCCACGGTGGCAAGCGAGACAGTGGTCTGAAGTGGAAGTCACAAAGCTTGGGAATTGCGTCTAGACTTGTGGGAGTCCCTGGGCTGGGTTCTCTGCCCACAGAGGGCATCGAATGCTTGGTGAGAGAGAACTCAGTGGGGCGGGGAGGGAGAGCCACATTTGCAAACACTCCAAGCACCAGCGGGGGCTCATGAATGCTTATCCTGAGGCCAAGTCTGCCATCCATCCCAACCAGCCCTCAGGCCTTCTTTCCAGTCACAGACACATTCCTTGTGGCAGCTCCAACTAGGGGCTCTATTTGGGGGCCTGCCACAGAATCGGGTATGCAGCAGGTACCTAACAAGCGCTGAAGCTGGTTGAGTTCGAGGCACATGGGTGGGTGACACATGGACCTGGCCTCCCCTGAGTGAGTCCTCGTCACTACCATAAGCTAGGCCCCATCCACTTTCTAGCTCTCTTGTCACTTTGGATCTGCACAGTCACTCTGCAGCTGGCATTGTCTGGGCCCCATATCTGCTATCAACCTGCGGGCAGGGAGGGCTTCTGAGAGAAGAAACCTATCCAGGTCCCATGGATGGCGAGATGGTGAGCTGGGATGGGGCCAAGGACATTGGACTGGGGCCAGGGCGTGGCTTCTGTGACACAGCCGACAGCAAAAGCACGGCCTGTCCCACCTCACCCTGCAAGCCCAGCTGCTCAACGCATCCATGAGCGTCAACTGCTCCACCAGCCACTTGGGGTGAAAAGCCATGATTCCCGGTGGCTCCTCACAGGGCTTGTCTTCTGCAGTCTGGGAACAGGGGTGGGGGGCCTCTGGAGCTGGCTCTACTATTCATTCATTCACAGGTGCTGGGGCTGGCCCTGCTGTTAGGCCCAGGCCTGCAGGTGTCTCTGGCCCCAGAGCAGGCCCCGGCTCTGTCGGAGGTGCTGGTGCTGGCCGGGGAGCCAACACGGGTAATGCCTGTGTCCCCTGACACACTTCAGGAGCTGGAAAGGGAGAAACATCAGCAACATCAGTCACTTGTCACTGGCCTCTGCAAATACAGAAACAACCTCACGGAGTTTCTGGGAATTCCAGTCCC
This sequence comes from Carlito syrichta, assembly GCF_000164805.1. Lineage (NCBI taxonomy): Eukaryota > Metazoa > Chordata > Mammalia > Primates > Tarsiidae > Carlito > Carlito syrichta. The sequence continues at coordinate 17,005 of NW_007047424.1, forward strand.
CCAAAATCTTCCAGATCGAAGGCCACCTCACCTGCCTCTGGTTCCCTGGGCTTCACAAGTGCCAGGTGTCCTTGGAAGCGCACGTTAGGACGCTGGCCTGATCCAGGCCAGTAGACCAGCATGTGGGCCAGCTGGAGCTTCAACAGTGGCCCCTCCGAGGAGTGGGAAGAATTTCTAGAGATTCGGTGAGGCCAGGTGCGCAACATCAATGGGATCATGCTGGAGACGGCAATAGACAGCAGTCAGAGGCCTGGTCTCTCCACCACATGGCCCTCACCTTGCACCCTGGTGTGTTTCCGGGACTTGGAAGTGGGGTTACCTGACTGATGGACAGCACCGCCACTCCCCACCCAGCTTTCAGTGACACCCTGGCTGGTAAGGACATGGTTGAGGAGCAGGGCTTAGCAATCCCTTGAGGGCCTCGACTCCCCCTATATTTCCTCCCCGAAGGTCCAGGGCAAGCACCTCCATACATCTGAGGATTCAGCACTGTAGCTTCAGGCAGATTTGGGAGCAGGTTCTTCATCTGACCTCTCTGGTAGGTGGATCCCCCAGGGGTAGATGTGGAATGGAGGAGGACTGGCAGAGCTGGGAGGGGACTGTGTGGGGCACAGGTCTCTCGGGGGCTGGTTCTGAGCCCAGTCTTACCTATCACTTGCAGGAGGCCTGGGACACTAGTGTCACACACAGCTCTCTCTGGATATTTTGCTCTTGCTGGGGGCCCCCAGAAGCAGCCTTCTCATGAAACCCACAAGAGGTATGAGACCCAGGGTTATTTCCGTCTCCCCCTAGCCAGGGACCATCGAATACTTCCGTACTCAGGGTGACAGGAGGTCCTTCTTCTGGACCCCATGGACCCCCATTTGAGGCTGTGCCCAGCGCTCTGTCATCATGGTCAGAATCTACAAGAATGCTTCCATGCCTAGAACATTCTGTGAGCATCACCTGCTCAGGATGCCTAGCATGTGTGTGTTGACTCCTCAAGCAGAACTGAGGCCCGGTGTTTGGCATCTGCTGTGCTTATTCAACTTTGTCAAGTGGTGAGAAAAGTGCCTGTACAAAGTGAGTGCTTGACACATGTGTGTTTCATGAGGGAACTCCCAAGAAGGACCTCCTCAGGTGTGGGAGCACGCCTAGGGCCTCCGCCAGCATCCAGGGACCAAAGTCCTGTCTGCGTCAAGGACAGTGACCAATTAGGAGGAATCTCAGAGCAATTTAGGATACCTAATCTCAAACTAGGCAAAGTGGCAACCAAAGGGAGGCCCAAACTTTGCCTGTACCCTGACCACTCGAATTCCTAATCCTGAATTATACCCCACAACTTTAAAGTATAATAATGTTTTCATAAAGATTAAAAGCATGCTTTAAGAACAAAAGAAATGAAAAAAGATGTGTGCATTTTCTGTGCTTTTCCAGCTAGACAGGAATGAAGGCCGCTGAGGTGTGTTGCAGAGAGGTTCTTCAATGAGGGAAGAGAGAAAAATCATCGAGATGAACCACCACAGCACGTCCAGTGGCATTTACATGGAGCCAAACACTAGTGGCTGAGTGACATGTGTTAGACCACTCAGTATCTAGAAGAATCTTATGAGGTTCATGGTCTTCCAGCAACTTCTTCCAGGAACAAATGGGAGCTCAGAGAGCTGCTGTGATAACTCTACGACAAAACCAGCAGACGTCAGAGTCACCACTGTACCCTGGAGTGGAGAGACGCTTACCTGCTGAACAGCTGCTCCAGGAACGCAGGAGCAGTGGAGACTTCCCGGTAGGAGCCCAGGAAGCTGGTGGAGGGCAATATGGTTTTACCCTGGTCGACTGGGATGAGGGACAACATGTGCTGCTCTCTAGCACCTGGCTGTGGGGTCCAGATGATGTGGATATCTTTGACTCACAGAGTGACTCGTTTTCAAACTAAGGGGGGGATAAGGAGGGACACAGAGTCAGTGACAGCACCACAAAGCAGAAGAAAACGAGGGTCTGGACCCCAGAGCGGGAATCCCTTAGGGACTTATTCAGATGACATGAATATCCAGAGTGGAAAACGTTCTAGGCTTTCATGAAGACCTTCAAGGCATTCATGCATGTGGTCAGGTATGGAATAAGAGTCCTCATCCTTATGAATATGCCGTAGGGAGATAGTCATTCCAAAGAGGCTAAAAACATTCTCATGATAGACATGAGAAACCCAGGCTGGCTTTGGGATGTCAGACAGCTAAGCAATAGCTTGAAGGTCAGAGTGAGTTTTGTCCGCATCGAGGCTGTATAACCCCTAAGCCCCACTGGCACTTTCTGCTCCTTACACGAAGAGAAAGGACCTCACTTCCTCTTCGTTTTGGAGTAAGCCTCACTGCCTCTTCGTTTTGGAGACAATGCAGAGGGCAAGACTCTCCAGAAGATGCCTTTTGACTTAAAACAGCATAAATGGGATTAAGAGAGTCCTGAAAACTAGCTGCAGCAATTTCAGAACAGATCAAGTGGTAAAGTCTGTGATTCTGCTAAACCTCTATGCACTGGACACAAGACCACCAGGATTTATAACACAACTGCTGAGGAAACTAAAAGATGACATTGACTCTAACACAGTTATAACTGGCGACTTCCATACTCTGCTAACAACCCTTGATAGACTATCCAGGTAAAAAATCAGGAGAGAGATCTGGGACCTCAACTTGACACTTGACCAAATGAACTCAACAGATAGCTACAGAACACTCCACCCAAAGAATACGGATTATACATGCTATTAATCACCACATGGAACGCACGCCAAGGTCGAGCACATATCGGCCATAAATGAACCATAAATAAATCTTCGTAGGGTTGACATAATACCAAGCATCAGCTCAGATCACAATTGAACAAAAATGAATATCACTACAAACAAGACCACCCGCAAACACAGAGACACGGACGCTAAATCACATAATACTGAATGACTCCTGGGTCAACACAGGTTTTGAGGCAGATATTAACAGATTCCTGGAAACTAATGAAAATAAAGACTTATCTTACCAGAATCTCTGGGATGCCACCCAAGCAGAAAAAAGAGGGAAGATTATACTTCCTCATACACACACACATTAAGAAAACAGAAAGATGAAGAGTTAGCAGTCTAACGTCACACCCAAGGGAGCTGGAAAGGCAAGGCTGCCAAAACACTAACTTCAACAGAAAGTACCCACATCACAAAAATAAAGTCTCAACTACAGGATACAGAAGACAAAATCGCCATAGGGGGAAACAAAGAATCCATGAAACAAAAAGCCTGTTCTTTGATAGGATAAATAAGATTGATGGACCCCTAGCCAGAGGGAGTAAGACGACTGGAGAAAAGACCCAATTCAGCAACATTAGACATGCAAAAGGGGAAGTTTCAACCGACCCTGAAGAAATCCAAAGGGTTATCGACATTCCTATGCACACCTCTCCGGAAACAAACTCAAAATCCTAAATGCCTTGGAGGGCTTTCTGATATCACACAACTTCCCAAGGTTGACTTGAGAAGAAACCAAAACCCTAAATTCATGAATAACAGCCCAGGAAATCAACTCCCTCATAAAAATAACTACCTAAAAAAAAAAAAAATCCCTGGACAGACAGCGTGCCGGTAGCATCCTATAATCCATACAATGAGGACCTGATACCAATACTATTCAAAGTATTCTGGGCAAATGAGAAAGATGGATCTCTCCCCAAATCTTTCTATGAGGCAAACATCACACTGATACCCAAACCTGGGAAGACCCAAGAAGGAAAGAGAACAACAGACCAATCTCCTTGAAGAACACAGATGCAAAAACTCCCAACAAGATTCTAGCAACTCGGATCCAACAACATGTCACAAGACTCAACCACCATGGCCAAGTAGGCTTCAATTCCAGGCTGCAAGGCTGGGTGAACACCTGAAAGACCATAAATGCAATCCAACACATCACCAGATATTGAAACAAGAACCACATGATTAGATGCAGAAAAATATTTGGACAAAATACAGTGACCTTCTTTGATAACAACCCTTGAACATATAGGCATAGAAGGAACATTCCTCACCATAGTAAGCACTATCTATCTCTGATAAACCCACAGCCGACATATTGCTCAATGGACCTAAGTTGGAAGCATTTCCCCGGGAAACAGGGACAAGACAAGGATGCCCACTCTCGCCCCTCCTGTTCTCTCGCCCCCCTCCTGTTCAACATCGTGTTGGACGTCCCAGCTAGAGCAATGAGGCAAGACAAAGAAATCAGGAGTCACCAAACAGGGAAGGAGGAAGTTCAGCTATCCCTCTCTGCAGATGATTCTGATACTATTCTTTGAAAATCCACGGCAGTCCCTGAAAAACCTCCTGGCACTGATTAAAAAAAAAAGACAAAACAACAACAGCAACAAAAGCGTTGCCAAAGTCTTCGTATACAAAGCCAATGTAAAGACAATGGCATTTCTACACACCAGAAACAAACAGGCAGAGAACCAAATAAAAAGTGCGGTCCTATTCACAAAGGCAACATACAAAAAAAAAAAAAAAGAAAGAAAGAAAGAAAGAAGAAAAGACAAACCTTGTCATCTACCTAAAAAGAAAAGTGAAAGACTATTACATGGAGAACTATAAAGCATTGCTCAAAGAAATCAAAGATGACACAGGCAAACAGTAAGCATCCCTTGCTCATGGAGTGGAATAACCAATATTGCCATGATGTCCACCCTACCCAAGGCCATCCCCAGATTCAATGCAATACCCACCAAATTGGCAACATCATCCTTCTCAGACCTACACAAGAAAATATAGAAATTCATGTGGAAATTTTAAAAATAGCACAAATAGCCAAAACAGTCCTCAACAAAAGAAACAAAGCAGCAGGTATCACAACTTGCAGACTTCAAACTTTATTATAAGGTTTCAAGAATCAAACCAGCCTGGCAATGGAAAGGAACAGTCATACAGACCAATGGAACAGGACAGAGATTCTGAAAGCAAAAAACCCAATCTCTTAACCAATTCATCCTCAACAAAGTCAGCAGTAACAACCACTGGGGCGAAGAGACTTTATCCACCAAATGGTGCTGGGAAAACTGACTGAACACATGCAGAAGAATGAAACAGGAGCCCTATCTACCATCATGTACAAAAATCAACTCTAAATGGATCAAAGACCTAAATGGAAACCTCAAACTACAAGAATGATTGAAGAAAATGTAGAAGACACACTCATGCACACAGGAGTAGGCAACCATTGCGTGATCCAGTCCCCAAAAGCAAATGGCATAAATAGCTATGATAGATGGGTGGGACCTCATCAAACTGAAAAACAACTGCACAGCAAAAGGAACTATCAAGAGAGCAGGGAGAAAACCCACAGGATGGGAAAATATTGTTGCTATTCACGTATCTGACAAGGGGCTGATATCCAGGATCTCCGGGGAGTTCAAAGAAACTCCAGAGAAGGGCTCATGACTGCACATCCTGAGGCCAAGTCTGCTACCCATTCTTGCCAGCCCTCATTTCTTCTTTCCAATCACAAGTACATTCCCTGTTGCAACTCCAACTAGGGGCTCCATTTGGGTGTCGGCCATAAAATCGAGTATACATCAGGCAACCAAAAGTTGCTGAAGCTGGTGATGGGTAGGTGACACAGGGACCTGCTCTCCTCTTGGTAAATCCTGGACACCACCACAAAAGCTAGGCCATACCCACTTTCTCACTATCTTGTCTCTTTGAATCTGCACAGTGACTTGACAGCTGGCATCATTAGTGTCCCATGTTTGCTGCCCACATGTGGACAGGGAGAGTTTCTGGGAGAAGAAACTTTCGAGGTCACACAGGTGGCAGATGTGGAAGTGGAACTGGGTCAAGGTCATTAGACTGGGGTCAGGGTGTGGCCGGTAAGACATAGCTGATGCCAGAAGTGCGGCAGGCCCCGCCCCACCCTGTAGAGTCCAGCTGCTCACCGTGTCCCTCAGAGTCGTCATCTCTGCCAGCACCTTGCGGGGGAACACCATGAGGATAGGCAGCTCCTCACTGGGATTGTTATTGGTAGGCCCAAGACAGTGGTGGGGGGCCTCTGGAGCTGGCTCTAGCTCACGTTCTCTCACAGGAGGATGCTTTTCCCCTGGTGTTGGAGCTGGCCCTGCCGCTGGCTCTATAGCAGATAAGAGACCGAGCACTGCAAGTGACTCCAGCTCCCGAGCTGATCCCAGATCTTTCAGACGTGCTGGCGCTAGCTGGGGAGCCAGCACTGGTAATGCTTGTGTCCCCTGACACACATCAGAAGCTAGAAGAGGAGAAATGCAAGCAACATCAGTCCCTTTTCACTGGCCTTTCCAACACAGACACAACCACCCTGAACTTCAGGGAATTCCAGCTCCCAACAGTCTTCCAGATCACAGGCCACCTCACCTTCTGCCTCTGCCTCCTGGGGCTCCACAAGTGCCAAGCGGCCTCGGATGCGCACATTGGGCCGTCGGCCTGATTCAGGCCAGTAGACAAGCACGTGGACCAATGTGAGGCTGAATCCTGGCCCCTCCGATGTGTGGGCAGAATCTCCATAGACCTGGTGTGGCCAGGTGAGCAAAAGAGATGGGATGAATCTGGGGACGGCAAGTAGGCAGCAGAGTCAGAGTCCTGGTCTCTTCACCACTTGGCCCTCACATTGCACCCTGGTGTGTTTCTGGGACCTTGGGGTGTGGCTACCTGTCTGACGGACAGCCCTGCCCCCCATCCTACTTTTTGTGATCCCTAGGCTGGAAAAGACCTGGCCATGGAGCAGGGCTAAGCAATCCCCTGAAGGCCCTGACTTCCCCCTGCTATTTTCTTTCTGAAGGCCCAGGATACGCAGCTCCATGCACCTGGAGGCACAGCTTGTGGCTTCAGGCAGATTTGGGAACTGGCTCCTCATCTAACTCCCGGCATGTTCTTTCTCTGGTAGATTCATCGGGGTGTGATGTGGGATGGAGGAGGACTGGCAGAGCTGGGATGGGGCTGAGTGGAGCACATGTCTGGCTCGGAGCCCAGCCTTCTCTCTTTTTTCACAGTAGGCCTATGCTGCTAACATCCCACATGGCTTTCTCTAGTGACTCTACTCTTGCCGGGGAGCCCCCAAAAGCAGCCTTCACATGAAACCCACAAGAGGTATAAGACCCAGGGTTGATTCACTCTTTCCCCAGCCAGGGACCCTACAGTTCTTCTATACTTCTAGGGTGATGAGAGGTCCTTCTTCTGGACCCAAAATGCACCCCTTTTATGCTTAGTCCAGGGCTCAGTCATCACGGTCAGAATCTGGAAGCATGCCCCCATACCTAGAGGAGGCTATGAGGGCCTCACAGTGAACACTCGGTGAGCACGACCTGCTTATGAGGCCTGCTATGTGTGTGTGACCCCTCAAGTCGAACTGAGGCCCCTAGTTTGGCATCTGCTGTGATCATTCAATTATGCCAAGCGTTGAGAAAAGTGCCTGCACAAAGTGAGTGCTTAATATATGTGTGCTTCATGAATGAATGCCCCACAAGAACCTTCTCAGAAGTGGGAGTGGGACTAGGGCTTCTGCCAGCTTCCAGGGGCAACAGTCCTGTGTGTGTCAGAAGGAATCTCGTAGCAAATGAAGGTTACCTGATCTCAAACCAGGTGAAGTGGGGAACAAGAGGAGGCCCAAACTTCGCCTGTACCATGACCACTTATATTCCTATTCCTGAATTATACCCATCTCTGAACTATAATAATTTTTTGAATGAGATTAAAAGTATACTCGGAAAATAAAGAGACAGAAATGTAAAAAGAGATGTGTGTTTTCTGTGCTTTTCCGGATATAGAGGACAAGGCCATTGAAGTTCTTCAGGGAGGGAGACGAGACTAACAATAAAGATGAACCACCTGCTTCCCCCGGTCACCCAGTGTTGAGAAGTAGCCTCTGTAGCAAAAAAAAAGATGAATCACCCAGGCCAACCAAGCAGCCTTTCCACAGAGCCAAACACTACGGATGGACTTTCCATGCTTTAGGCCAGTCAGTCTCTACAAGAATCTTATGAGATTCATGGTCTTCCAGCTACTTCTTCCAGGAACAAAGAGGAGCTCAGAGATCTGCAGTGATATCCCCAAAACACAGCTAGTAGACGTCAGAATCTACCATTGGCCCTTGGAGTGGATAGATGCTCACCTGCTGAGCAGCTGATTCACGAACTCGGATGCTGTGGTGACATCCTGGTAGGCACACAGGAAGCTGGTGAAGGGTGACATGGTTCTACCCTGGAAGGCTGGGACCAGGGATAACACATGCTGCTCGCTGGTGCCTGGCTGTGGGGTCCAGATAATGTCGACGTTCTTTACTTGCAGAGTGGACTCTTTTTCATGCTAATGGGGGGATAAGGAGGGACACAGAGTGAGTAACCATAAAGCAGCAGGAAAGAGGGTTTAGCGCGCCCAGCTGGGAACCCTCAGCGACTTATTCAGAGGACATGGATATCCGGGGTGAAAAATGTTCTAGGCTTTAATGAAGACCTTCAGGGAGTTCAGCTGTGGCACAACAGTCCTCATCTTTTTTAACATCCAGTAAGGACAGCATCATCCTGGAGAGGGCTAAAATCATTCTCACTACAAGGATGAGAAAATACAGGTTGGCTTTGGGATTTCAGATGGCTGCAAAAAGTGTGAAGGCCATGGTGAGCTTTGTCCACATTGAGGCTGCATGGAAGAACCTCTAAGCCCTAGTGGCCTTTTCTGCTCCTTACACAGGGAAAAAGGACATGGGTTAGCCTCACTTCCTCTTCATTTTAGAGACAGTGCACAGTGCAAAATGCCCTAGAAGATGCCTTTTGTCTTCATACAGCATAACTGTGTTTCTCTTTTGATATTAAACAGAGTCTTGAAGAACAGCTGCACCAATGTGAGAACAGACCAAGGGATAATGGCTAGAAGTCTGCATGGGGAGGAAAGCTCCACCAACAAGAAGTGTCCGTGCTAACCACCTATGCCCCTAACAACAGGAGCACGGGGATTTATAAAGCAGCTACTAAGTAAACTAAAAGAGGATCCTGGCTGTAACACAATTTTAACTGGGGACTTCAATACTCTACTAACAACCCTAAAGAGATCATCAAGGTAAAAAAATAAGTAAGAAGTTTTGGGCCCTCACTGAGGGCCCAAAATATGCAAAATACTTATCTACAGAACACTCCACCCAAACACAAGAAATTATACATTCTACTGGTCACCACATGGAACATACTCCAAGATTGACCACATATCTTCCACGAATCAACCATAAAAATGTTCCAGAGGGATGACATAATACCGTGCATCAACTCAGACCACAGGTGCACAAGAATGAATATCACTACCAGCAAGATCCCCCAAAACACACAAGGAGAGGGATACTAAATCACACATGACTGAATGCCTCCTGGGTCAACAAGGATTTTGGGACAGACCTTAGAAGATTCGTGGAAACAGATGAGGACAAAGAGACACACATTAGAAGATTCCTTGATACAGATGAGAACTAAGATACGCCTTCCCACAATATCTGGAATGCCATAAAAGTAACTATTAGAGGGAAAAGTATAGCTCCACATATGCATGCACATTAAGAAAACAGAGGCTACAAGTAAACAGCCTAATGTCACACTGAAGGGAGCTGGAGAGGCAAGACCACCAAAAGCCTGACTTCGGCAGAAGAATACAGATTCCCAAAATAATGTCCCAACTACAAGACACAGAAGATTAAAGTGCCAAAGAAAAAAAAAATCAACAAAAGCCAAAGCTGGTTGACAGGATAAATAAGACTGACAGACACATAGACAGACTGAGTAAGAAAAAGAGGGTGGGAAAGCCCAATTAAACAACATTAGAAATGTAAAAGATGAAGTTTTAACTGACCTTGAAGAGATTCAAAAGATTACCTGACATTTCTATGCACATCTTGACAGAAACAAACTCAAAAACCCAAATGCACTGGAAAACTCTCTGACATCACACAACTTCTTAAGGTTGGGGAAAAAAAAAAAAAGGAAACCCTAAATTGTCCAACTACAACCCAGGAAATTGACTCCATTAAAATAAATCTACCTATGAAAAGAAGCTCTGGACTACACAGCTTCCCAGTAGAATTCTACAAAACATACAAGGAGGAGGTGATACCAACCCTACACAAAGTATTCTGGACAAAGGAGAAAGATGGAACCCTCCCCAAATCATTTTGTGAAGCTTATTATATCACACTGACACCTAAGCCTGGGATAGAGAATGACAGACCAATCTCCTTGATGAACATGGATGCAAAAATTCCCAACAAGATTCCAGAAAACTGGACCCAACAACACATCCAAAAATAATCTAATATGGCCAAACATGCTTAATTCCCAGGATGCAGGGCTGGATCAACATCTGCAGGACCATAGATGTAATTCAATACATCAGCAGATGTAAAAACTAAAACCTCATGATTATATCGTCAGACACAAAAAAAGCTTTAGACAAAATCCAGCATCCTTCCTGATAATAGCTGTTAACCACCTAGGCACGGAAGGAACATTCCTCAAAATAGTAAGAACTATCTCCGCCAAACCCACAGCCAACATATTGCTCAGTGGACCAAAGTTGGAAGCATTTCCCCTGCAAACAGGAAGAAGACAAGGATGCCTGCTCTCACCCCTCCTGTTCAACATGGTGTTGTAAGTCCTAACTAGAGTAATCAGACAAGAGAAAGAAATCAGAGGTATCAAATAGGGAAATGGGAATTCAGCTATCCCTCACTGTAGAACAAATGAACCTATATTTTGAAAACCCAAGGGAGTCCATCAAAAACCTCTCACTGATAAAAATAACTGTGGCAAACTCTTGGGGTACAAATTCAGTGGGCAAAAGAGAGTGTCATTTCTGTACATCAAAAACAAACAGGCAGAGAAACAAATATAAACCACAGCCCCACTCACAATAGCTACATTTTTAAAAAATCAAAACAGTCTGACACTGGAGAAGAACAGACATATAGACCTATGGCACAGGACAGAGAATCCAGAAGCAAAAAAACCCTATGTCTTCACCAACTCATCTTCAACAAATCAGCAATAACAACCACTGGGGAGAAGAGACACTTTATTCAGCAAATGGTGCCCGCAAACAGGCTGACCACATGCAGAGGAATAAAACAGCACCCCTACCTATCGCCATATACAGAAACCAACTCCAAATGGACCAAAGAGAAGACAATGCAGAAGACACATTCATGAGTGTGGGAGTAGGCAAACATTACACAGTTCAATCCCCAAAAGGGAATAACATGAAAAGCAATGCTAGATGAGTGGGACCTCACCTCTGCACAGCAAAAGAAACCATCCAGGGAGTAGGGAGCAAATCCAGGGATGGGAAAACATCCCTGACAAGGGCCTAATATCCAGATTCTACAAGGAGCTCAGACAAGCTCTGGAGAAGGGCTCACAACTGCTCATTCTGAAGCCAAGTCTGACATCCACTCTGGCCAGTTGTCAGTTCATCTTTCCAGTCACAAGCACACTGCTAGTAGCAGCTCCAACTAGGGGCTCTATTTGGGCATCAGCCATAAAATCGAGTATACATCAGGCAGCCAAAAGTTGCTGAAGCCGGTGATGAGAAGGTGACACAGGGATCTGGCTCTCCTCTCAGTAAATCCTGGACACCACCAAAGCTAGGCCACACCCACTCTCTCACTATCTTGTCTCTGAATCTGCACAGTGACTCGACAGCTGGCATCATTAGTGTCCCAGGATTGCTGCCTACATGTGGACAGGGAAAGCTTCTGGGAGAAGAAACTTTCGAGGTCACACATGTGGCAGATGTGAAGGTGGAATTGGGCCAAGGCCATAAGACTGGAGTCAGGGCATGGCTGGTAACACATGGCTGATGCCAGAAGTGCAGCATGCCCTGCCCACCCTGTAGAGCCCAGTTGCTCACCGTGTCCCTCAGAGTCTTCATCTCTGCCAGCACCTTGCAGGGGAACACCATGAGGCTAGACAGTTCCTCACTGAGCTTGTTTTCTGTAGGCCTAGGACAGAGGTGGGGGGCCTCTGGAGCTGACTCTACCTCACGCCCTCTCACAGGTGGAAGCTTTACCCCTGGTGCTGGAGCCCGCCCTGCCGCTGGCTCTCTAGCAGGTGAGAAACCAAGCACTGCAGGCGACTCTGGCTCCAGAGCAGGCCCCAGATCTGTCAGAGGTGCTGGCCCTGGCTGGAGAGCCAGCACCGGCAAGGCCTGTGTCTTCTGAGCCACACCAGGAGCTGGAAAAGAAAAACATCAGCAACATTAGTCATGTTTCACTGGCCTCTCCCAAGAGAGAAACAACCTCACCAAATTTCTGGGATTCCAGCCCCAAAAGTCTTTCAGATCACAGGCCACCTCACCTTCTGCCTCTGCCTTCCTGGGCTTCACAAGTGCCAGCTGATCTCAGTTGCACTCATTAGGATGTTGGCCCGTACCAGGCCAGTCTGCCTGCACGTGGGCCAACTTCAGTGTAAAATTGGGCCACTTCGGGGATTCGTAGGAAGCTCCGTAGAACCGGTGTGGCCATATAAGTGATACCAGTGGGAAGACTCTGGGGATGGCAAACAGACAACAGAGTCAGGCCTGGCCTTTCTTCCACATGCCCCTCCTAATGCAACCCGGCGTGTTTCTCGGACGTCAGGCTGCCGCTGCCTGTCTAGAGGACACTCCCCTGCCCCCACCCAGCTTTCCCTAATGCCCTTGCTGGGAAACACCTGGTCATGGAGCACTGCTAAGCAACCTCCTGAGCGCCTTGACTTCCCCTTGATGTTTTCTGTCCGAAGGCCCATGGCCCGTACCTCCATGCACCTGAGGACTCAGGACTGCGGCCCCAGGGCGAATCTGGAGCGGGCATCCTATTTTAATTCCTGGCATAGCCCCCTCTGCTGGAGTCACAAGACATGGATGTGGGATGGAGGAGGACAGGCAGAGCGGGAATGGGACTGTGCAAGGAATGGGTCTCGGGGGCTGGCTCTGATTCCAGCCTTCCCTGTCCTTTGCCAAAGGCCTGTGACACCAGCCTAACACGCAGCTCTCTGATTCCATTCCTCCTCTTCTTGCTGAGGAGCCCCAAAAAGCAGCCTTCTCACAAAACCCTTCAATACTATGAGACCCAGGGTTATGTCAGTCTCTCCCCAGCTACAGACCATAGAATCTTTTCACACTTTTAGGGACACAGGAGGACCTCCTTCTGAATCCAAAGGACATCCATTGCATTCTTCCTCTGGGGCTCTGTCATCACGGTGAGAAGCTGGAAGACTGCCTCCAGACCTAGAGACTGCCTCCAACACGGGCATCCCATGGAACGTTCTGTGACCCGACCGGCTTATGATGCCTACTATGAGTGGCAGACTCCTTGGGTGAAACTGAAGCCCAGGATTTGGCATCTGCTGTGTTCATTCATTTCAGCCAAGTCTTTAGAAAAGCACCTGGACAGAGTGAGTGCTTAACACATATGCGCTTCATGAATGAACACCCAACAAGAACCTTCTCTGATGTGGCTGTGGACTGAGGGTTTCTGACAGCATCCAGGGATGCTAGTCCTCTCCTTTTCAAGGACAAGGACTAGCTAGAAGGGACCTCAAAGCTCCTTAGCAAATGGAAAAACAGATGTGCACTCTGTGTGCTTTTCCTGACATACAGTACAAGGGCCATTGAGGCATGTTGCAGAGAGGTTCTTCAGGAAGGGAGGAGAGAAAAATAATCAAGATGAACCACCACAGCACACCCAGCAGCCTTTCCACAACGCCAGGCACAGGGGTGTGCCCGCCAGGTCTTAGGTCGTTTAGCTTCTATAAGAATACTATGAGGACCGACCATCTTCTTCCAGGAACAAACAAGTTCAGAGCTGCAGTGATAGTCCCAAAACACAGCTGGTAGACGTCAATGACATTACACTCACCTGCTGAACAGCTGCTCCAGAAACTCAGGCACTGTGCTGACATCCTGGTAGGAGCCCCGGAAACTGGTGAAGGGAGAGGTGGCTCTACCCTGGACTGGTATCAGCGACAATACCGGCTGCCCTCCGGCATCCGGCTGTGGAGTCCAAATCAGTGGGTATCCTGTAGTCGTACTGTAAGCTCATTTTCACCCTAGGAGGGGATACGGAGGGACCCACAGTCAGAGACAGCACCACACACCCCCAGAGGATGAGGGTCAGGAACTCAGAGCCGGAAACCCTTCAGAGACTTGTTCAGCTAGAGAACATGGGTACTCAAGGTGGAACATAGTCTAGGCTTTCCGTGTACAATCTGATGGAAGGTCAGAGGTGTCGTAAACCATGAAGACCTTCAAGGCCTTCTTAGCATATGGTCAGCTGTGGAGCAACAACCCCCACTTCCATTGATGGTCTGTGGGAGAACTATCATCCCAGAGAGGCCTCAAAAACATCCACATTACAGAGATGAGAAGATACAGGATGGCTTTGGGTTGTCAAATGGCTGCTCAACAGTGCGTGGGTCACACTGTGAACCGTTCATAGCAAGGGCTGCAGGGAATAAAAAGCCTCTAGGCCCTTGAGGCACTTCCTGCTCCTGACAGGGAGAGAAAGGGCCTGGGGAAGCTTCCCTTCCTCCTCATATTGGAGACAGCACACAGGGCATGACTCTCTAGCAGATGCCTTTTGACTTAGAGCAACATCATTGTGTTTCCTTTTGAATATTAACAGAAAGAAACAGAGAAAACAGCTATAGTAATGACAGATCTGATAAAGGGAGGAAGGCCGAGAGCCTGTATGGTGGGGAAAACTCGTCACGGGCCAAGAACCTGAGCAGATGATGCAGGGGGGAGAAAACCCAAAAGCAGTCAACAACTGAGTGGCACCCCCCACGTATCAGCGAGGAAAGTGGAAATGAAAAAGAGGGGAAGGGGATTTTATTTATCACAGAGAACCCAGATTGTCAGTAAATTAAAAGAATGCTACTATCCAGCAAGGCTGGATATAGAGAAGAAACTGCATTCAGAGACTATCGGTGACGATGTTCCTGCCGCAGCCCATTTGGAAAGTAATCTGACTGTAGCTATAAATATTCGACATGTGTGTATGCTTTCACCAAGTACTCTCCTTCCCGGGAGTCTATTTTTGGAAGAGGATCGTATATGTTATGGTCTGAATTGTGTCCCTTCCCCAAATTCTGTACGTTCATGTCAAAAGCCCCCGTGCCTTCAAACGTGGCTTATTTGGACATGGGGTGCTTAAAGGGGTAATTAACTATGAGTGATTCCATTGGGGTGGCCCCAAATTTAATATAACTGGAGGTCTGCTAAGGAGAGGTGGTAAGGACCTGGAAAAGCACAAGAGAAGACCCTGCGAATGCAGAGATAGAAGACAGTCATGGACAACCAAGGAGAGAGGCCTCAAGAGGACTCAGAACAACCAACAGCTTAAGCTAGCCTCCAGAACTGGGAGCACCTAAATTTCTGTTGCTTGAGTCCTGTGGTGTGCGGTGCTGTGATACGGAAGCCCAGGCCAACTGATATAGCCTATAGGGACACACGCAGGATGCTCTCTGGAGCAGGACTCCCATGGGAAGAGAATTTTCCCAAGTCAGGCTCCACTGACATTGAAAGGCAGAACTGTTGTGGGAAACAGCCTCCCTTATGGAATACAGTGAAGACATATGAGGGCACAGCTTCTGCCCAGATGGCTATGGGGTGAGGTCCCTGCAATAACACAATACAAATGCAGAGTAGCTTAGTTCCTTCTTTGTGAAAGAGCCCCCCAAAGTCCTGTGTGTGCAAACCGCTCTACTACAACTGGCAGTGCGCAAACCTTAGGGAAGTTCTGGCAAGGCAATGGAGCTGCCTGCTTTGGGGGCTACCTGGAGCTGGGAGTTCAAACAACAAAAACAGTAGCAGCATGCAAAGATACACATGGCCTAGTGCAAGTGAAAGTAGCACAAGAGCATTTTCTTTGCTAGTCCCACAAGTATGTGAACAGGGACTTTGCACCTAACCCAGCTGCCATTGAGGGTGGAGGAGACTCATGGAGGCCGATTCCCATGGGAGGGGCCTGTGGGTCACCAGAGTGGGAGAGGTCTAAAACAGAGGCCAGGGTGACCCCACATTCAGGTCTGAGTCCTGGGGCCACCCCAGTCTTCTCAGGCCCCTGACTAAGTAGGCCCCTGCAAGCCCGCTCTCACCCCAGCACAGCACTAGTCACAGTTGGCACATAGTTGGCTGTCACCTGGCACGGCTCCTTGGGAGTTATCTGCAGGCAAACCTGTGAAGACAGGGCCTGGCAGCCGGGCCAAGAGGTGTCAGTTGTCTGCCTGGCTGCCCCCACAGAGAAACCCCGCTGTAAGAAATTCTGCTCCCCAGACCAGGCCCACAGGAGCCTCTGCAGAGACCTCCAGGTGTGAGGGAAACCAGATGACACCTTGAAGTCCTGGGACTGACATCCGAGTAGACAAACTTGGTCCCCAACTCTCGCCTTCCCACACCAGCAGCCGTGACTTGGAGCCGGACCAGAGAGACCCACCGGGTTTCCAACACTCGACATCCCACTCCTGTTCCGGGAGGGACCCTTCGTGTCTTCCTCTCCACCTCCCCCCCAAGTGGTGTGGGGCCACCCTGAGGGCATCACTGGAGAGGCCTGGCTTTGATGGGCCTGGGCTTTCCTGAATTACCTTTGCACGCTCCGGCTAGCGATGTCGACCATGAGGGGTGAGCCAATGTCGGAATCGTCTCAATAGGTTCGCGATTCATGTCCTTCTCAAGCTAGGACCACGAGAAGTGGGGACACAGCAGGAGAACATCTTGCTCTCCTGTGAGTCTCTCCCCAACTGACCCGGATGCCCAACAGTCACTAGATTATAGTGCCCGGTTACCAGACATCTAGGTTCTGTTGGGTTCTATCTCCAAGGAAGTGAGGTCACTTCTTCAACATCCTATCACCTGACCTCCCTCCCCTTTTTTGTATTCTAAAGTGGTAGGGCACAATTCAGGGTTAGGCCTACAAGTGGTCATTATGTAGGTAATGTTTGGGCCTCCCTTTGGTCCCCACCTGGATTGAGATCAGAGATCCTTACTGATGAGGTATGCCCCTCCCCCCCAGGCAGTTTCCCACTACTTCAAATCCCTTTCTTAGAGTATTATGATAATCGTTCATGATCCACCTGTGAGTGAGAACATGTGGTACTCAGTTTTTTGTTTCTGTGCGAGATCATTCAGGATCACAGACTCTAAGTTCATCCAAGTTGCTGTGAAATTCAAACTTCTGTCCTTCTTATGACTGCATAATGTCCCCTCGTGTACATGTACCCCACTATTTTTATCCAGTCCTCTTTCGATGAGCAGCACGGTTGGTTCCATGTTTTTGCTGTTGTGAATAATGCGGCAAGAAGCATGCACGTGCAAGTATCTTTTCTATAGAGTGATTTGCGTTCCTACGGGTGGATTGTGGAGTCCTATGGAAGGTTGAGGTTTAGATCTTTTAGGAATCACCAACCGTTTTCCACAGTGATTGAACTAGTTTACACTCCCACCAACAGTGTAGAAGTGTTTCCTTTTCACCATATCCTCTTCAGTATCTGTTGTTTATTGACTTATTGATGATGACCATCCTCACCGGAGTTAGGTGGTATCTCAGTGTGGGTTCAATATGCATTTCTTTGATGATTAGTGAGGCTGAGCACTTTTTCACCCATCTGCTGGCTGCTCATATGTCTTCTTTTGAGAGAACTTTTGCACAGTTCGTGATAGGGCTCTTTTTTTTTTTTTTCTTTTCAGCACCTTTGAGTTCATTGTACATCCTGGATGTTAGGCTTTTGTCAGATATACTGTTGGCCAACTTTTTTCACATACTGTGGGCTGCGTCCCCACTCCCTTGAAGGTTTCCTTCACTTGGCAGAAGCTTTCAGTTTGATGGGTCCCGCTTGTCTATCTTATCTCTTATGGCATGGGCATTTGGGGCTTTGATCAGGAATTGTCTATCACTTCCAATTTCCATAAGGGTGTCTCCAGCATTTTCTAATGTTCTTATAGCTTGGGGTTTTACATTTAGGTCTTTGATCCATTTAGTGTTGATTTTTGTGAATGGTGATAGGTAGGGGTCTTGTTTTAATCTTCTGCATGTTGTTAGTCAGTTTTCCCAGCAGCATCTCCTGAATAAGTTCACCTCTCCCCAGTGCTCATTAGTCGAGGATTTGTCAAAGATGAGTTGGTTGAAAACCTGAGGTTTTGCTTCTGGAGTTTCTATCCTGTTCCATTGGTTTCTATGCCTCTTCTTGCACCAATACCAGGCTGTTTTGAATACTGTGGCCTTATCTAAAGCTAAAGCCTGGAAGTGTGATACCTCCCACTTAATTTCTCTGCTGAGGATGATTTTGGCGATTCATGGTCATTTATGTTTCCATATGAAGTCCTGTATTTTCGTTTCCAGGTCTGAGAAGAATGCTGCTGGTAACTTAATGGGTATTTCATTAAATCTGTAGATTACCTTTGGTAGGGTGGACATCTTAACAATGTTGATTCTTCCAATCCATGAGCAGAAAATATTTTTCCATTGGTTTGTGTCATCTTTGATTTTTCCGAGCAGGATTTTGTAGTTTTCCTTGGAAAGGCCTTTCACTTCTCTGGTTAGGAAGATGCCAAGGTTTTACACTTTGTAATACCCTTGACCAATTTCCTGACATATAATAAGTTATTGCTAACTCTACTTTTCCTTCTGTACTAGTGAATACTAGAACTTATTCCCTCTATCTAACTGCATTTCTATACACATTAACCAACTTAAGAGCCATATTTTACGTGGTATAAGGGGATTTAAAAATAAATAAAATTATTTTACGTTGGTTTTAGAAATCATGTTTCCTGGAAAACAGCAACAGTTTTTAACTAAAAACAATGAACAATTTACTTGTGTAATGATTACATGCATATGTATGACAAGACAAATAAACATGGAATTTTTTTTTTTGGCAGCAGGGAGATATTATTTGTATGCACATTTGCTAACACTAGTTAAGAATTCCATATGTTTTCCATGTAACTTGCAATATATAAGTGATCAATGATATGGGTTTTTCTCTCTTCTTTTAGTCCATTTTTAATGCTACCCAACAATGTTCAAGCAAGTCACTAGTTTAGATTTTGTTTGCTTTGGTTTTTTCTATTATGTCATGGATATTTTGTCTGAAATAAAATCTGGGCTCTATTATCTGAATCTCTTTATAGCTAAGAGTCTTTGGGCAAGAAGTTTTCCATCTTTAAGCCTGTTTCCACAAGGTATGATGATAATGAAACTTCACTATTAGGCTATTGTGATGCTTAAATGACAGGAAAAAGTGTCAGTATTGTTATTGTCCATGTTGTTAAAATAAGGCCCCTTCCATCATCTTTTACCATTCTCTAACCCATTTTCCTCACCTTTGCCAAGGTGATCATTTAGAAATTCACATTGATTATCTCTCTCCCATGCCTACAGCAATTTAATAGCTTCCCATTGATGTCAAGAAAGCATTTAAAACACACGTTACCTGTCACACTCTGCATGGAGGTCTGGGCTACATCACCGGCCCTAATGCTGTGCCTTCACTCTTCACACCGGTCTTCTTTATGACCCTAGATGTGCCATGTTCCCTTCTGCCCTAGCACCTTTTTCACAGGCCATTCCTGCATTTTGAAGTATTTTACAAATCCCCAGCATCCAGCTGTCACACACTGTACTAAAAATTCAAATCCAATCTAACGTTCGTAGATTAAATGCCATCCCATCCAACAAACATTCTGTGTCTCAGTGCAAGGTTATGTTTTATTTGGTCTGTAAAATCTTAGCACCTCATCATTTGTAATTTTCAGCAATTATCACATGTGTAGTGAAAGCATTAAAACATCAGTTGTGAAATATCCTATCCTTGCTAATAGATAAATAATAAATTTAACAAGTGGAACCCCCATCAGGCCAAGAACTGTGTCTACCTGATTGTGCTTTGTATGCAGCAAGTGCTCAGTAAAATTAAATGAATAAATATACATATTTAAGACTCCCACATTCAAAATCCAATTGAAAGTTTTATTTGTGCTGATAAGGTGTATCATTTATTTGAAAACATCTCAATTTCTTAAATGCCCCAAATATATATGCCAAAAAAAAGATTGATATCTCTAAGAAACACTTTTAGGAAATTCCTTTTAGACCAGACAAGGCATACGTGTATAAGGAATGATGGAATTTCAGGTATTAACCTACTAAATCAGAAAAGATGATAACTCTCTAAAAAGCAAGGACAGAGCATAAGCATAGGTGTATTCATGTTATGAGTACAGTCCCTGCAGTGCAGTCATTAAGTGTTTACTCTGGGCTACCAGGTGGGCACAAGGTTGCCTCAGCTAGAATAACATGTTTCCTATGTTACTCTGCTAATAAATGAAGAAT
Source organism: Carlito syrichta (assembly GCF_000164805.1). Taxonomy (NCBI): domain Eukaryota; kingdom Metazoa; phylum Chordata; class Mammalia; order Primates; family Tarsiidae; genus Carlito; species Carlito syrichta. Next base: position 37,383 of record NW_007047424.1, read on the forward strand.
GGATTAAAACCAATGGATTAAACTTTTCTAATTTAGTAAACTGTCCCCAACCACTACACCCAAAAACCCCAATTCAGTCTGAATTCTGCAGACATCACAGAAGAGACTAAGCAAAGTCAACACTGGATATTATTCAGAGTTCATCTATTGAGAATAAAAGTATTTCAGGTGGCTTGTGGAAGAAAATCAATTCTTCCTGAGTGAATAAAATAATTAGGTAGAATGCAGCGAGGTAAAGAGACATTGAGTCTTTCACTCTCAAAGGTCATTCGATCTCTATAGTGAGAGTTCTGAAGTAGAGTGGATTTGAGAACACCTTGCAGTTTTAGTTCAATCTAACAAATTCCCTGGTATTTTTACAAAGAACCAATGGGCCAGAACATTCTACTTATTTTACAGTGGAATCACTGAGGTACTCGAGTTTTCTATTGTGTTGCAGCATACATCAGGCCAATTCAATATAAGCCAAGCTTCTCAGAATCAAGAGTCATCAATTCCAGACATTTAAAGCCAAACAAATGAACCTCAAGGGAGAGAGCATTTGGTGAAGCATTAAAATCCGAATGTTATTCCATAAACAATAATAATGGAAACAATAATGATAATTGATGGAAGTTAATATAAAAACCCATCCAAAGCTAAACTGATTGCAATGTGCTAATCTGAAATTTGAATTTTATTTTACGCACAGATTCCTGTATTTCATTAAATGTCATATTGGAATACATGTGGTAGGTGCAATTATCTATTGGATTTACAACAATTTAGAAGTACTTGTATTGGCATTGGCATGGATTACTAGCAACATGGCTAGTGTAACCGAAGCGTTGAATTTTTAACTTGGTTTCTTTAAATTAATTATAATTGAAGTAGTTTTAAGAGGCTTGAGGCTATCAAATGGGACAGTGCAGGTCAAATGTCATACTTTGTGACATCAGTTATATAGATGGATGCCATTCATACTCTGTCCCCTCCCTTAGCTTTCTACATTTCTTATTTCTCTATCACTCTGGTTTTTAAATCTAGCACATTTATTTTTGTATCTGCTTCATAAAACTCACTGAGTCTTTACAGATCCCAAATCTGTGTGCTGAGGGCAATGTTACTTATTGTTAAACCTGGATTCATTTACCACATGGGGGATTGTGAGGGTTAATCATACAACGTTTGGAAACTCGGTATGAAACAGGCAATAAAACTGACAACTCACAGCAGTAAGTAAAAAGATTTCCATGTACTCATTACTCTCCTAGGCTAGCATTACTTAGAAAGAGTGGGAATATATGTCTGCTAACCTTAGAGACTGCAACAACCACAAAAAAGCAATCATTTATCAAAGTTTCCCACTGCTCTGATGTATGCAGGTACAGGAATATTCTATGTAAAATAGAATCACCTTGGCCTCCACCAGAGACTGTGTCTCCACATCAACTTCCTAAAAGTGTAACGATCAATATGTTTTTCTTTCTATTCCTTTTCAGGGTCTCGTCTGTTGCTCAGACTGGAGTGCAGTGGCAGAATCACAGTTCACTGCAGCCTCCACCTTCTGGACTCAAGCGATCCTCCCATGTGGCTGAGACTAGAAGCGTGCACCATTATGTCCTGTTATTTTATTGATTGACTGATTGATTGATTGCAAAGACAAGATCTCACTATGGTGCACAGGTGGGTCTGGAACTCCTGGGTTCAAGTAATCCTCATGCCTTGGCTTCCCAAACTGCTGGAATCACAGGTGTAAGCCACTGTGCCCAGTATATCAATCTATTTTTCACTGGCAAAGAATGTGCATGACAGTTTGTTGGTTTGGTCCAAAAAACACAATTGTCACTCTGTTGGATATAAATTAGATAATTATTCTTAAATGTGTACTTTTATTTCTTTCTAGCCTGTTAAGGTAATTTAAGGGCAACCTCCTTGGGTCCCGTGTCTCACTGTGGGAGCTTCTCTGTCTTCTCAATCAATCCTGCTTTCCATAACCAAAAAAACCCCCATGACACCATATTTTAAGATATCAGAGGACCCACCCCAAGAGAAGTATTTTGCTATGAGCTATAGATTACTCACTCTGTGCTGGGAAGCAGAATGATCTGTGCTGGCTTTAGTGTACTGTGGAAATAGACTCAACTTCTGTAACGACATTCACAAACAGCTTGTAAAATTGATGCATTAATTGATTCATTCAACAGATATTATCAAAATATCCACCATACTCAGCAATGTGCTAAATTCTAGGGACAAAATGATGAATGAAACAGGGTGGAATTACCATAAAATCAAAGGGCTCTAGGAGTCAACTATTAAAAAGGAAAAAAATTGGTTGGGCTCGGTGGCTCAGCCTGTAATCCCAGCACTTTGGGAGGCCGAGGCAAGTGGATTGCCTGAGCCCACGGGTTCGAGACGGGGCAGGGCAACTTGGCGACACCTCGACTCTACAGTAAATCAAAAAGTAGCCGGGTGTGGTAGCGAAGGCCTGTAGTTCCAGCTGCTTGGAGGGCTGAGGCAGAAGGCTGAGGCGGAAGGATCACTGGGGCCCAGCAGATGGACGCTGGGGTGGCCGTAAGAGTGCCACTGCACTCCAGCCTGGGAGACAGAGTGAGACTCCAACTCAAAAAGGAAAACAATCACAAAGAAAATTGATACTGAAAAACGGAAAATCCCCCCCACTCCTTTCTCCTGTTTTGTTTACTTCTTCCTTTCTTCTCTCCCTTTCTTCCTTCCTCCCTCCCACCTTCCTTCCTTCTTCTTTGGTTCATTTAGGAATGCTATGATTTTTTTTAACATCTCTTTTCTATTAAGATACCTGCCAGGCTCTAATTTAAGACTTCCATTTTCTCTTAAACAAATTAAAGTCAGTACTATGTCTAAAGTGAGTATCAACTGGAACTAAGTGAATGTACTTTGTGATAGCTATTTGACTATGTAGATTTCCTTGTTGTACTTCCAGTTATTAAAATATGTTTTAAATAGTTGTTGTTCCCAAAAATTCACCAATAAGGAGGTGACAAGAAACCTTAAACTTGAAAACATAAACATGATAGAGAATCATGTCAGTATACATACTTTTCAGTATTTTAGTTTCATATTAAAAAGACAAATATAATTCATTTTAGTTTGAGTGACCAGTTACTTCAGACATGAGTTTTATGAAAATTAACACATCTTTGGTCTCAAGAAGCTGAATGGTGTTGGAATTTCAGTCCTGCCACACAAGTATCTGCTTTGTTTTGCAGGTGTTATTTAAATGCGTTTCTCCTTAATTATACAAAAAAGAAAGAAAGAAAAGAAAAAAATTACCTCACTTTCTCTGATGTTCTAAAATGCCCGTGCATTGTGTTCTTTAGATGTTAGTTCATGTCACTGACAGTATCCTGCTAATGGTATCAGGCCATGTAGACAATGATATAAACTCTGGCTTTTTCCAAAGTGGTCATGTAGTGGCCGAATGTTCAGTCCGAGAGACCACCAAGAGCCAATTCCGATGAAAGTTCAAGAGCGTCTTTATTTGCAAGCTCAAGCCTGGACCTCTGTCGACAACCAATGCAGCGGAGTACACCCAGAGGCCCTGACTTCCTTAAGCAGATACCTTTTATGTTTTTACACAAAGGGAGGAGGAGTTTGGGGGGACTTTCCAGTCTTGTTACCATTTAATTGGGTAGTAACCTATGGTTGTCAACTCAATTGTGGAGGATTGGCTAGCTTGACTCGGGCTGACCTTGGCCCACTAGCTGGGGAAGTTGTAGAGACATTTGGAAATTAGGTGATTTTCCCCTGGCACCTGATTGGTTGTTGCTAAGGGGAAAGTGGGTCAAGGGAAGGGGTTGAAGCATGAACTGAAGCTTTGCAGTTTTTCCCATAACTGAAACTTTAAACAGCTACAGGTTATGTTTTAAAGCAGAAAACTAAAATGGCTCTGCTATTGTCCACAAGCCAATTACATATTTATTGGGTTATAGCATGCTCTTAACCTAATTTTATGGTATACTCTATTATGGTTCTCTCAGTCACTTTCCTTATTAGTGGCAGGAAACTTGCTGTATAAGAAAATAACAACTTCTGTGAAATTTCAACTCCATTTTAAAAAATGTTTGTCTGCCAATAGAATGTTGCCAAATAGAGTTTGAATAAAGCAGACTCAGAACTGAATGTGAAATATTTAACCCCACATGTACCATAGTTCATTAACATAAACCTGCGCATTATTTAAACTTGTTGGTCAATTTTGTCCAAGCTAAGGCATTGAAATATAAATTTAGTTTCCAAAAAGAGAGAGGGAGAGGAAGACAAGATATTTGATTCAGTGCTAATTTTCCAAGAGAATCACCATCATTTGAATAACTTGGAGTTAGTTCTCTTCTTAGTGCAAAGACATTCTTTATACATCAGTTAATTGTAGGCGGTGAAATTGAAAGTTGGCTCTTTACCAAGAATCTCAAGTATTGATATTTATATCAAGAAATATTAAAATGTTAAATCAATGCCATAATTTAAATGTCTGATTGTATTTTTTTCCCCTCTGGCAGAAAAGTGAGTTTCTTTCTGCACCCAGGCTTCAGACAGACAGGAGTTATCATTATTTCTGCAAC
>NW_007047424.1:42034-46359 GCF_000164805.1 Carlito syrichta
ATGATCTCCTAATCCTCCTTCACCCACCCCAAGACTAAATTAACAAGGACTATGGGCAGTTTGGGCCAGACTCAGGATGATCTAATCATGCTGATAATTCCCTAAGGGGAGATGGGAAGTTCCAACAATCAAACAAGCAACCTTGCTACACTTAGACAACTTCAAATCAAACACAAGAGATGTAGGAAACGCTCATTCCCAGAGCCTCGGCCTGCAACATTCCCCACTGTCAACTGTTCCCATGATTTTTATCATGGACTTGCTGGCCCTTTCTGTTTGAACATTTGAATGGCCTCTTCTCTGTCTTCTTGCATCACGTACAGTTTTGGCCATAAGCTCGGGGGCTTTAGGCCTACAACGTATACATAATTTAAACAATACATAAAACAATATCCACACACTAAAACAGTTACTACTCATCTACCTATACCAGAAAAGAACTTCTTAAGCCAGAGAAAATATACAAAAACAAGGTAGAACACCAGTCTAAAATTACATCAAAGTCCCTGTCGTAAAGGGAGTCTGATGGTCCAGGATCTGCTGTAACCAAGTGGCCTGTTGTCTAATTTTCTTGATGCTGGCTTCCACTTGGGCAGACACATTCACATGAGGGCAATAAGAAGAATTAACAGTCACACAAACTCCACCTTGCTCAGGTAGAATGTAATCTAAAGCCAGTCTATTGTCTAAAACTACCTTACCCCAAGAAGTTAGAGAAGTTTGCAAATAACTTTAAGATTTTTGTGGTTTCTTTAGCAATAAATGTAAGTGTTTCACATGACTTTCTTAGCACATGCTGGTGGAATGCAACTCCCCGCTATGACAGCAAGGTATAAGCAGTAAAATACCAGATCCTAATCCAGGCCAAGTGAGGTCCAATGGGAGGTCCACACTTCTCCTGGGTACATAAACCACTTATATTCCCAATCCTGACTTGTACCTCACACCTTGAAAATTGAAAATGAAAAGAAAACAAATGAAAAAACCTGTCTCCATCTGGGTTTCCTGCTGAGAGAGCCCATGGAAGATGGATAATTTTAAAGAACTAGTTCAATAAGTTGTTTTAGACACATTATAAACAGACACAGAAACAACCAGAATACCCAAAAGAGTTTGTCCCAAATCAGCATCTTTCCACAAACAATTAAAGGCCCAGGATAGTCTCCATTGTCCACATATGAATACACAGTCCTCATAGGCACACTGCATCACATAGTCCCTAAGCTGATCTGGAAGGCGGACTTCAGCATCCAGACAGGGTAGGAGCCGTTCTGCAAAGATCATCTGGTTTCCTCAGTTTGTCCTTCCTTATCTGTTACATAATGTTATGCCGGAGCCAGACTGGAAATCAAACTTTAGTATCTAGGACAATGTGAAAAAAAATTATGCCTGAGATCATATTTCATTTCATTTTGTTGCAGAAAGGCAATGTTCTTCTTGTTTAACCTCCTTAACTGTCGATCATGTTTTCTTTGAGGGTATGTTCCCCAGAAAGCAGGATGGAGGTGCCCTTGTAAGGCCCAGCACTGACTGATCTAGGTGAACACTGTGTTGTATAACTTATATTATCTTTTTTTTTTCATGTTCACAGCAATCTCGTGAGCTCTGTATCACTATACTGAGTTTACATATGAGGAAACTGATGAGTACAATGATCAACTAAATTGTGGAAAACCATAAAGACAGTATCGGGATTAAAGCGCAATTGAACGGTGTAACTTCAAAAGTTTTCTGACATTAATAATGCTAAAACAGGTGTGCTGCAGAGCCTGACACTGTGGTCTTCATTGCAGTTGAACTGAATAGAAATCTTACAACAATCACGGGGAATCAGGTCTCAGCGTGGGTTTGGATCTGCGAGTGTCGGCCACACTGCTCTCAATGCCTAAGGTGTCTTCTTTAGCCTGAGGCTGTCCTCGTAAAAATTCAGTTAAAAAAAGATGGAGATAACTGTGCAATATACATTTAAAAAACCGGTGAGAAAATATGTCCTACCTTAATTATCCTAGAGCAAACAGAAATATTGAACCACTGGAACCTTCCAGACAAAATTGTGAATGTTTTAAGTTGGCTGAGTGGCAACAATGGTTCATTTAGGCAAAGAGGTAATATTCTGTGTGAACTACTTATTACCAAATGCTGTTACTTTGGGTGTGTGTCTAGTTACGTTGTTTGAAAAAAAATTCAATTTTAATGTGGTGAGTAAAGCGTAAAAGGCTGGTTAACAAATAAATCATCACTCAAATGTAGGATACTATCAACAATCGTGTCAATTCTCTTATATGACATATCATTACTTTTTGTAATGGTCATGTATAGATTTTACTATTGATGTATCGCATAATCATATATACCCTTTACTTATTGCATGATAGAGAATATGTCACAGACCCATACTTAGGTCATTTGATGTAGAATTATTCCTAAGAGTGAGAAATATTAATTTCATCTTCTGCTGAGCATATTGTCAGCATCAAAAATATGACCCCAACTGAATAAGCTAAAAAATCTTTCTCCTTTACTTTGTATGTCTATACAGTTAATTAAACATTGAAAAACGCATACACATCGAGGATACACTGAGTGGAAACATGAGTAGCTATACTCGGTTTATATTTAATTAAAAAGAAAAGCATGATCAATGACGTATACACACACACACACACACACACACACACACACACACACACTCAGCAAGATTGTAAAAAACCAAATCCCTAAATTCTACTTATTATAGAACATGCCTACTACCATTACTGTTCACTTTAGAGGTACACATGTATATGTGTGTTTTTTATCTTTATTTATATACTTATTTACATTTAGACTAACCTCAGTCATACACTATGTGTTTTGGTATTCCAGAAGCGCTTTTTTTTTTTTTTTTTGCATCAGTTAGATGCTTCATTGGTTTGACGTTGAATCCGATAATCCAAGGATCAGCAAACTATTTCTGTAAAGGACCAAGAGGTAAATATTTTCAGCTTTATGGGCCACAGTTTTGTTTACAACTACTCAAATACCACCATTGTAGGCAGTCATAGACATAAATGAAGGGGAATTGGAAAATTTGGCCCATTGGGCTTAGATTGACAGCCTCAATCATAAATCTTAATATCATATAACCCGCCTCACATTTAACAAAAAGACTCTTATAATGCAAGGTGGATCTGAAATCACAGTGTGACAGGCAGGAGCATAGACTCTGGGTCCATAGCATCTGTACTTATCCCATGGTCTTTATCTAAATGATGGGAATTCTCATGGTTTACTGCCAAGAATCATGAAAAAAATACTCCAAGTCCACAATCATCAGAGAAATGCAAAATAAATCTGCAATGAGAAACCAGTAGGAATGGCCAGTGTTTTTAAAAAAGTGTCTAAAAACTTCTCACATTGTCAAGGATGTGGAGAAAAGGGAATGCTTATACGCTGTTAGTGGGAATGCAAATTAGCAAAACCTCTGGGGAAAACAGTATGGAAAATTTTCAAACAACTAAAAATAGAACTACCATTTGATCCAGCAGTCCCACGACTGGGTATCCCTATCTAAAGGAAAGTAAATCGTCTTGCAAAAACACCTACACTCATATGTTTACTGAAGCACTATTCACAATAGCAAATATATGAAACCAAAGTCAGTGTCTGTTAATGGGTGATTGGATAACAAAGATGTTCTATACACACACCCTATGGAATACTACCCAGTATGAAAAAGAATGAAATGATGTATCTTGGTAAAAGCCATAACATCAGTGAAATAGTTCAGAAACAGAGAATCACATACTGCAGGTTCTCACTTGTAGATGGGAGCTAAAGAACAGGTGCATATGGTCATGCAGAGTGGAACAGACACCGGAGACTGCAAAGGATGGTAGGTGGGTAAGGAATGAAATACTACCTGTGGGGTACAAGGAATAGTATTAGGGTGATGGGTACATCAAAAGTTCAGACTTGATCACTATGCATATATAACAAAGCTGCTCTTGTCTCCCCAGGTAACTTTTTTAGAAGAAAAGGCAACAGAAAAATAATGTTTCTACATCACGGAATTGTAGTAAGCACGAAAATGAGTCAACATATGTGAACTATCTAGTGAATTTCGGGCATATAAACGTACTATGTAAGTGCATGCAGCTATAAACATTATAATCAACAATTATTATTACTATTATTTGTATTTCATGCTTAGTATTGTATTAATCTGAAGTGTTTAGCTGGGCTCGGTGGCTCAGTCTGTAATCCCTCGCCTTTGGGAGGCTGAAGTGAGTGGATTGCCTGAGCCTGTGGGTTCGAGACCCGCCTGAGCAGTGAGACCTCATCTC